>NC_034438.1:16008213-16261642 GCF_002078875.1 Numida meleagris
AAGAAAGAAAGAAAGAAAGAAAGAAAGAAAGAAAGAAAGAAAGAAAGAAAGAAAGAAAGAAAGAAAGAAAGAAAGAAAGAAAGAAAGAAAAGAAGAAGAAGAATTTAGAAGAAATTAGAAATAGTCTTATATCAGGAAAGTTTGGTTTTAATCTCAAGAAGTCTTACCTCTTCCATGATGTACATTCCCTAAATATGTATCAACTATCATTTATAGTTAGTTCAAACAGGCTTGAACTGAATATTTTAATTCATGCACAAGTATTTAGCCTCTCCATTTGTCCACTGGGGTGGCTGACAGCATTGCAGACAGCAATCCTTCACAGAGATTTGAAGCAAGCTCAACTTCTCCACATGCATTTAGGTGAAGTATAGTGATACAGACGGAATACAAATATTTGTTTTTAAAATAACAATATAGGATTTTTGAAACTAGGGTAAAACTGGAAGTAGTAATATAACTCACTCAAAAAAAAAAAAAGAAATTAGAGATTTTTCCAAAATCTCATCATTTTGTTTGAATGCCACTTTGGTTTCCTTTTGTTTTATGCCTAAAAACTTTAACTGGAAAAATGTGTTCACTCCCTTAAATTGAGGCCAGCAGATCTTCATTCAGCAAAGGTTACAGGCATGCTTAATTTCATTAAATTTGAGTAGTCCCACTGTGGTAATTAGATACATTTTATAATGCATAAAGGCAAATATATGCATAAATTATTTCTGAATTAGGACTTTCGCTCTTAAATCCAACTATGAAACTGTGCACTATTTTCTAAAACCTGCATTTCCACAGATTACAAATAAAAGTGCACTCAATGTGTTCTCATAAAATGTAAGACAGAAGTTGGAAGACATCTTTAACTATTGTAGTGATTATGAACAGCTGTAGTTTATGAGACTCAGAGGAACTTAGAAAAATTCCACAACCTTCCACTTATTCACCAAACTCTCTGTTCTCTGTTATTTCTAGTAGCATCAAGATCCCAAAATCCTCTGAGTATTTTGAATTCTCTTTCACTTGATTGAGGGACCTTGGATCCATTTGTTCTATGAGCAATTAAGTTACTTTTCAGTAAGTCCAATGTAAGAACTCACACACAGATAAAGGGATGTCACATCACCTGAGCATCCTTCGGAAATTATGAAAACAAAGTCCTGTAAGGTGGTATTTTACTGAGTGTTTATTGAACCCTGAAAACCCCAACTCACAGGCTGGAACCTGTCTGATTATTACCTTTGTGATTTATTAGTGAAGTCATTCAAGTAGCAGGGAAGGGAGGAGATCATAGAATTATAGTCACAGAATGGTTTGGGTTGGAAGGTCCTTTAAGATCATCTAGTTCCAACCCCCCTGCTATAGGCAGGGACACCTCCCTCTAGACCAGGTTGTTCAAAGCCCCATCCAACTTGGCCTTGAATACTTCCAGGGAGGGGGCATTCACAACCTCACTGCGCAACCTGTTCCAATGCATCACCATCCTCACAGTAAAGAATTTCTTCCTGATATCTAGTCTAAATCTACCCTCTTCCTGTTTAAAACCATTTCCCCTCATCCTGTTGCTATGTGCCTTTACAAAAAGTCTCTCCCCAGCTTTCCTGTAGGCCCCTTTCTGGTACTGGAAGGCCACTATAAGCCTTCTGTTCTCCAGGCTGAACAGCCCAGCTATTTCAGCCTGTCCTCACAGGGAGGTGCTCTAGCCCTCTGATCATCGTCACAGCCCTCCTCTGGACCTGCTCCAATAGCTTCATATCTTTCTTGTGTTGGGGGCTCCAGAACTGGATGCAGTACTGCAGGTGGGGTCTCACAAGAACAGAGTAGAGAGAGGGGCAGAATCACCTCCCTCAAAGTGCTGGTCACGCTTCTCCCAATGCAACCCAGGCTACAGTTGGCATTCTGGGCTGCAAGTGCACATTGCTGGCTCATGTTGAAGTTTTTATCCATTGACAGTCCCAAATCCTTCTCCTCAGAGCTGCTCTCAAGCCATTCTCCACCTAACCTGTGTCCATGGTTGGGATTGCTCTGACCCAGGTGCAAGACCTTGCACTTGGCCTTGTAGAACTTCAGGAGGTTGGCATGGGCCCACCTCCCAAGCCTGTTCAGGTTCCTCTGGATGGTATTGCCTCCCTCTAGTGTGTCAACTGCACCACTCAGCTTGGTGTCATCCACAAACTTGCTGAGGGTGCACTCAATCCCACTGTCCATGTCACCTGCAAAGATGTTAAATAAAGCCACTCTGAACACCAATCCCTGAGGAACACCACTTGTCACCAGTCTCCACTTGGACACGGAGCCACAGACCACACTCTCCGAGTGAAACCATCCAGCCAATTCCTTATCCAGCAACTGGTCCCTCCACTAAATCCATTTTTCTCCAATTTAGTGACCAGGATGTCACATGGGGCAGTGTCAAAAGCTTTGCACAAGTCCATGTAGATGACGTTAGTTGCTCATCCTTTATCCACTGACACTGCAACTCCATCTTGAAAGGCCACCAAGTTTGTCAAGCATGACTTGCCCTCGGTGAAGCCATGTTGATTACCACCAACCACCTCATCTTCATTTTCCATGTGCCTTAGTAGGGCCTTCAGGAGGATCTGTTCCATGATCTCGACAGGCACAGAGGTAAGACTAACAGGCCTGTAGTTCCCTGGATCTTCTTTTTTTTTCCTTTCTTGAAAATAGGGGTTATGTTTCCCCTTTTCCAGTCAGTGGGAACTTCACAAGACTGCCAAGTCCTTTCAAATATTATGGATAGCAGCTTGGCAACTTTGTCTGCCAGTTTCCTCAGAACCTCTGGATTGATCTTGTTGAGTCTTGTGGATTTGTGCACCTTCAGCTTCTTTAGATGGTTTCAACCAGATCTTCAATTACAGAGGGCATATCTTCCTTCTCCATGTTCTTAACATTGCTTTCTGCAACTTGGGTGGTGTGGCTAGAGCCCTTTCCAGTGAAGAGTGAGGCAATGCAATGCCATGCAAATGTTCGGTAGATGAGGGCAAAGGCAGCTGCATGGTATTTCCTTAGTGCATAGTATACAAAGGAGCAAAGATTTGGGAAAATTGTCCTCTGAAGAGTGATTGTATATCCAGAGCTGCAGAGAATGGGGAGGGGGTGGCTGGCTTCCACCTATAGTCAAATAACCAACCATAGGGTGCATTTCTAACGGGTGATGTAAGAAAAATTAAACTTGACCAGCCGAGCACAGCCTTTACCTCAGTAATGTTTTTCTTCTGCTGAGAAGGGGGAAAGAGGTGATCGTGAAGCATGCCCAGGTTTCTCCTGCCCTACTGAAAGGGGGATGGTCGTTGGGAGGCATTATTAATTAATTACGAGCCGGCAGATGCCCCTTTAAGGTCTGCTCCACTCTCTGGCGGGTGTAGCCGGAGGCTTAGAGGGGGATAGGGCTGGCTTTATTTGTACATCTTAGCGCTGGGTTAAGCGAAGGGGGTGGTTTCCAAGGCTAAGTGGTCTTTGGTGGCTTAGGTGGGAGGAAAGTTGCGCGCGGCGCTGGTGGGGGGAGAAGCTAAATTCCTCTTGATGTGAAGGAAAAAAAAAAAAAAGTAAAGACTGAATAACAAACAGGAAATGCCTAACTCGGCTGCGAGGCGGACGGGAGGCGCAGAGCGCTGAACTCCACTCGCAGCACAGCCACTGCCGGGCGTGCCGGCGGCACGATCGCTCCCGTCGCTCGCTCCTGTCTCGGCCCCGGGCTCCCGGGCCCTGGCTCGCAGGAGCCCAGGCATGGCTGCCTCCTACTGGATGCTGACAGGTGAGGAAAGTCCCCCTCTTACTTTGTAAACTCCGGTCCGGAAAGTCGTCCTCCTTTCTTAGAGAGGGGGAAGAAATGTTGGGGTCTGGCACTCAGAGATCGCGTTCCCCTTGCCCCCGGTCCTTCGGTCTCTCCCTGCCTGCCTGCTCCGGGAATGCCCTGCTCGATCCAGCCCTCCTGCAGGAATTCGTGAGGTACTACTTCGGTTTGTTGGTTTGAGAACTTTGATTCCTAAAACAATCATGCAGTCGTGTGGGGGAAAGAAAAGTGCTGCTAGATGAGGATGAATGGGTAAGAAATACTGTAATTGTCACTGGCTTGGGAAAAGAAGTGCACCTTGCAACATTTTTTTAGAGTGGCTTTTATATTTTCCTCCTTTCAGATTTAAAGATGTTATGCGTGGTAAAGGGGTATGAAAGGAAACAGTTAACTATCCGGTTAACTTGAGGAAAAATGAGTTCATCCGGAACTGAAATATGTAATATTGCCTTTTAGGGTTTCATTTATTGTTAGGGATTTACTTTCTTTTTCAGTAAAACAAGCATGACAAGAAACATTTCTCCTTCCTCCCCCAGTAAGTAGGTCTGTAGTAATGCTTTGGAACTGAAATTGGGGAAATTCAAGGAGTGGGAAAGAGGCTAAGGCAATACTGGAATTCATATGCTTACAAACTTTGACACAGAACTCCCCAGCAGCTCTTGAGCTAGCAATTAGCACACAGTGAACCTGAGTCAGTACAGAGGAAGAAATCCATTTCAGAAGAACAATCAAGGCAGGCAGCAGCAAGCGGGGAAAAGGCAAAACAAGGTTTTTTTCCTCTTTGCTGTGCTTATTGTGCAAGAAATAAGTGATATGTGAATATGTGGAAATCTGAACGCAGTACTTCAGTGTGCAATATTTAGCTCTTGTTCATAGATGTCATTATTACTCTTACTACGCAATATTCTCCAAAATATTTTTGTTTGTCGTTCTTTACAGAGGTGTGCTTCATTCAGTGGCAACAATTTTGTGTGCCACTTGTTCTTCAGACTTTCAAAGTTGCCACTGGTAAAACCAGTGGATAATTTACAAGTAAAGGAGAAAAAAAGGTGTACTGTCAGATAAGAGTGCATCTCAAGTATGGGTCCTGACCAAATCTGTCAGAAGTTGATGTGAAAGAGAATATGCTAATAAAAAAGAGGAGGCATTACAGATAAGAGGAACAGGATTCAAAGTGTCTCAGGTAAATAAAAGAGAATGTCATATATAAACAGAACAATGTCAGAAAAAATGTGGACAAGGAGATCTAAAATTACAGCGGAATAAAAATAAATACATACTAATTACATGCTCTTTATTGGAGGGGAAAAAATTAAGCAAATACTATCATAGAATCATTGAATGATTTGAGTTGGAAGGGACCTTTAAGATCATCTAGTACCAACCTCCCTGCTATAGGTAGGGTCACCTCCCACTAGACCAGGTTGCTCAAAGCCCCATCCAGCCTGGCCTTGAATGCCTCCAGGGAGGAGGCATCCACAACCTCACCTGCTCCAGTGATCCACCACCCTCACAGAAAATAATTTCTTCCTAATATCTAGTCTATGTCTACTATCTTCTACTTTAAAGCCATTTCCCTGTAGGCCCCTTTCTGGTACTGGAAGGCCGCTACAAGGTCACCTTGGAGCCTCTTCTTCTCCAAGCTGAAGAGCCCAGCTAATTCAGCCTGTCCTCACAGGGAGGTGCTCTAGCCCTCTGATCATCTTCACAGCCCTCCTCTGGACCCACTCCAACAGCTCCATGTCCTTCGTGTGTTGAGGGCTCCAGAACAAGATGCAGTACTGCAGATGGGGTCTCATGAGAACAAAGCAGACAGAGGGGGAGAACCACCACCCTCAACCTGCTGGTCACATTCTGGCACACATTGCTGGCCCATGTTGAAGTCTTTCATCAACCAACATTCCCAAATCCTTCTCCTCAGAGCTGCTCTCAAGCCATTCTCCACCTAACCTATGTCCATGGTTGGGATTGCTCTGACCCAGGTGCAAGACCTTGCACTTGGCCTTGTAGAACTTCAGGAGGTTGGCATGGGCCCACCTCCCAAGCCTGTTCAGGTCCCTCTGGATGGTATTGCCTCCCTCTAGTGTGTCAACTGCACCACTCAGCTTGGTGTCATCCACAAACTTGCTGAGGGTGCACTCAGTCCCACTGTCCATGTCACCTACAAAGGCAGTAACTAGCAGCAGTCCCAGCACCAATCCTTGAGGATTGCCACTTGACGCTGGTCTCTACTTGGACATCGAGCCATTGACCGCAACTCCCTTAGTGCAACTACCCAGCCAGTTCCTTACTCTTATAGCATGCAGTAGCAGCCAAAACCATGCTAGAATAAAGGAAATTTATAGAGGTGTGTGTTTGTGTATTCATACTGACTTTCTTTTTAGTTAACTCAGTATTGGTCAGGCCTCTAAGAATCCTGAGGTAAAGGAAGTCAGATAAATGCAAATAAACAGACAAGAATGCATAGAGAAGTCACAAGCCTGACCTTGATTGAAAGAAAAGACAGCAACCTCAGCAAGTATGCTGTTGATGCAAAGCTGGGAGGAGTGGCTAAGACAACAGAAGCCTGTGTTGTCATTCAGTGAGACCTGGACAGGCCGGAGAGTTGGGTGGAGAGGAACTTTATGAGGGTCAACAAGAGCAATTGTAGAGTCCTGCACCTGGGGAGGAATAGAGGCGTGTATCTGTACAAGTTACAGGACGACCTGCTGGAAAGGAACTCTGTGGAGAAGGACCTGGGAATCCTGGTGGACAACAGATTGACCATGAGCCAGCAGTGTGCCCTTCTGGCCAAGAATGCCAATGGCATCCTAGGGTGAATGAAAAAGAGCATGGCCAATGGGTCAAGCTGAGGTTTTCCTCCCCCTCTTCTGTGCCTTTATGAGGCCACATCTGGAATACTGTGTCCAGGTCTGGGTTTCAAGAAAAATGGGAAACTTATAGAAAGAGTCTAGTGGAGGGCCACAAAGATTATTAGGGGCCTGGAGTAACTCTGCCCTTATGTGGAAAGGATGAGAGACCCAGGACTGTTCAGACTGGAAAAGTAAAGACTGACAGGGCATCTTATTAATGCTTATACATAGCTAGAAAGTGAGTGTCAAGTGGGTGGGGCCAGGCTCTTTCCAGTGTTGCCCAGTGACAGGACCAGGAGTAGTGGGTGCAAACTGGAACACAGGAAATTCCATACAAACATAAGGAAAAACTTCTTTATTTTGAGGATGACAGAGCACTGGAACAGGCTGCCCAGAGATGTTGTGGAATCTCCTTCTCTAAAGATATTCAAAACCCACCTGCACTCTTTCCTGCGTAACCTAATGAACTGAATCTGCTTTAGCAGGGGATTGGACTAGATGATCACCAGAGGTCCCTTCCAATCCCTACAGTTCTGTGATAAGAATTGAGGAAATGCAATCAATGAAGAAAGATTGAACAAATTAGGTTTGTTTATGTAGGAGAGAGAAAAGGGCAAACTGCTGAGTGTTTCAAATTTATGTTTTTACTGAAGTACTATTATATGAGAATATTCTTCCAAATGTCAATATTTCTTTTCTTTTCTGAGAGCAGAAGCTCTATAAACCAACATATCCAATATAGAAAGTCCAATATAAAGAGTTTATGCATTTGGTTCTCTATGTCCAACAAAGAACAAGGTAACTTACTGGTTAAAAAAAAAAAAAAAAAAAAAAAAAAAAAAAAAAAAAAAAAGGAATATTCAGAAGAATTTTATTACTCATCAGGTATTGCCAGAATTGTTAGAATAAGCTACTAAAAAAAAAAAAAACAAACCCAAAACTTTCATTGCAAGTTTTGATGAAGTTGGATAAACACTTCTCAGGCCTGGTTAAGGTTTATTTCACCTGGCCTCAATGTATGTGGTTTGAGTAGGGATCTGCTGCAATTTCCTCAAGCTCTACTCAAAAGAAGATGAAGGAAGAAACTTAGCCAAAGAAGTTCCATTACTTTTGACACTTCTTCAATTATATTCTTATGCTTAGCCTGCTACTTCCTGGAATTTTTTCTCTCTTCATTGGTGATAATCACGTTGTTGGTATTAAGAGTACTATACTTGTCTTTATAATACAAAAGACCAGTAATCATAAAGACATAACTGCAGAACTTCATTTCCACAGAAAATGAAGGAGTCTTAAACCTGCATAAGCAGGACTTGGGAAGAGGAAAAAGAATGAAAACAGATTTTTACTAATTTTACTCTCTGCTTTCATCTTCCTTTGCTCTTAACAACAATAACATCTATAAATCTCTCAGCAGAGTTCCCTCTGTATTTGATATTCTTTCTCACCAGTTTTTTTGTCCAAGACTTCAATGTGTTTGCATGATTCTACCTATAATGGAACTGGTGGGGGCAGACGGTGCAGGGCGTTGGGTGGTGTAGGAATGTCACTTGTCCTTGTCTAAAATACATCCCTTCTTTATAAGGCAGCTGATCAAAACTTGAAGATACAGGGTTGTGTGTCTCAAATGTTTTCAGTACCTTATAGAACCCCTATTTGCCTACCACCATTCTTGTTTTGCATTGCACTTAGAAAGGCAGTGAAAACGGATGATAAATTGCTGCAATTACTAGTAGCCTTCATTACTTTTTTTTAGTGATAAACAGAAAGAATTCGGATATGGCGTCTAGACTTAGTTTTTTAGCAAGACGGGAACACACCATAAAATTTAAAACTTTACAGAGGTTAACTTTATATCTCTCTGTAACATTAACAAAATTAGTATGCACTTACAAACTTAATTATATGGTGCTACAACTTTTGGAGATGTTCTTTTCCTTCTACTGCTTTTTTTCTAATATTCAAACAAATAACAATATTCAGTAGTTACTTTTCACCAGAGTAGGCAGAGCATAATCATCTAGTAAATGTTTTCCTTTATAAATTGGCAATGGTCTTGCTAATTTTGGGTAACATCATTTAAGTTTAGAGTTGCTACTATATATTTGTGGAACATAGTTCCTAACTATATAAAATCTCAATATTTATTTGAGAAAGGATTTAAGCACAACTCAAGGTGCCTCTACAGCAACAAATTAATATGTTGAGAGGTAACTTTGTTGTTTGTTTATAGGTTACGTTGTTACTTTTATACAGCATTTATGCTAGGCAATAAGTCACCTGCTTCCATGAGCTGAATGCTTATTTTCTATCAGTATTAACTGCCAACTTGCAAACTTTCTCTGAAACGAGTAGCATCTCCAGGGATGTAAGGTTGCTAGTGAAAATTAAACTAGAACCAACAAGTAGAAAAAAGGTTCATAAAAACATAGCAATAAAATAAGAAAAATAAATACCAACATGGAATGCTAACATACCCTATAGCTACTTTTATTGAAAGAATAGCATGAGGTCTACCCTTGCAATTTCCTAACTGCAAAGAATGTAAAGAAGAAAACTCACTATGAGTATAGAATTTACATAGAAAAATGAAAGAAACTCCTTAGGAAAAGCTAAATGCAGCCTCTGCCTAAGCCACAAAACATTAATACAAATTATGAGTATGCACAAGCCCAAATTAAACAAATAGTTATGTGTGTGCTTATGTTTTGTTCCCTTGGGTGGTCCAGTTTCCTTCTGTGAAAGTACTCATGCTAACAGTTAAGCATGTGTACTCATAGGAAGAGAGTCTGAGGTCTCATAAATAAATCCTGTTATGTAATATCTGATAAAGTTGTTTTTACATCAGTATCAAGATTAGGAACACTGAATGCATGTCACAGGGCCAGATATGAGTTCAGTGTCCTGTTCTAATCAGTGGCCAGTGCCAGAGACTTAGAGAAATTTATATTATTTACATGAATTACACCATAATGGGAGATATGAGATGATTTTTGCTAACACTAATCTTGCATCTCAGTAAATCCTTCAGTCCAAATATTTTTCTTGTTAGAAATGTTTTCTTAAGAAACTAAAGGAAACCAGAAAGTTCCTCTTAACCAAGGGGAAGGCAGCAAATGTAAAATCGCTAAGAAGATATCTCTTGCTTTTCAGTTATGGCTGAGGTATACACATTCTGAACTTATTTTATCTGTTCCAGTTGCCCTGATACACATTAAAAGAAACATAATTTCTCTCTTTTATCAAATATTTTCTATTTCCAATATTTTTTCATAGAAACACGTCCTTCTAGTCTCCATTCTTCTCAGTTTTCCTCATTCTTAATAAATTTGCAACATTCCTTCTAAAAACAGCGTTCAGCATCATACACTATTTCAAAATAAGAAGAACTTGCATAACAGTGTTGTCATTTCTATATTATTTCTGGTTTGCTAAATTTGTCAAGGCTGCAAATTGAGTTGTCAACATCAAAACATCAAACTTTTTATGAATTATGCAGTCTCTGATGGTTTTCAGGGCTGTCTCATTCTGACCGCAGTCACCTTAGATTCAGGAAGGAGCTCAAGTTTCTGTGTATGTTTGAGCATAACTGAAGGTAGGATGTATAAAAAGATAGTGTCAGTTTAACCAAAACCTTTAAGATCTTTTTAAGAGTAACGACAAACTAACAGTTCAGGTTTTAGTGTTATTTTGGACTGGTTTTCATTGCAGAATGTAAATGTTCTCCCTCTAGTTGCCTCTTTTATGCTTCAACAGATGTTAGATACCAGTGCCTGTTCGATGTGACTCTGAAGTATCACAGCGTTCACCTATCACACCAAGGAAATCAGCTATTTAGCTGTACTTTTCTCATCTCCTTTATGGGTACCCATGACTTTCCACACCTACTTGCTTGCAAAACTACTTAGTTGTCCCCTCCGACCTCACGGCACTGAGCAGCACCACGACTCCCCCACTCCCGCCTTTTTCCGTTAGAGATCTGAGCCTGCACGGCCTGGGCGGGAACCGCAATTCCAGCTCTTCTGGCCACGACAGAGCGCTAGCGCCGTGCGCATGCGCCAGCTCGTAATGGTTGTAGTGGCGGCGCGTGAGAGGTGTTGCGCATGCGTGTTGTGCAAAAAGGCCGCGGGCCGCTGGCGTTCTGCAGGCGCTCTGTAGGACAGCCTTGGCGCACGCGCCTTGGGAGGGTGGTGGCAGACGCTGCGCATGCGCACAGTGTGAGGCGTGGAGGCGGCTGAGGGGCCTGTAAGAGCCGGGTCGTCGCTGCTGGGGGAAGCCCAGGTTTCTCCGCGGGACCGCGTCCTTGGCCCTGGTGCTAGGCCTCCCGGGGCGGGCAGACCGGCTGAGCCGCTGCCGCCGCGGCTGAGGAGAAGACGGGGGCGCCGCCGGCGGGATGAAGCTGGTGAGGAAGGACCTGGAGAAGGATAATGCGGGCCAGGTGACGCTCATCCCCGAGGAGCCCGAGGACATGTGGCACACCTACAATCTGCTGCAGGTGGGTGACAGCCTGCGGGCCTCTACCATCCGCAAAGTGCAGACCGAGTCATCTACAGGCAGTGTGGGCAGCAACCGCATCCGCACCACTCTCACTCTCTGCGTGGAGGCCATCGACTTCGACTCGCAGGCCTGCCAGTTGCGGGTCAAAGGCACTAACATCCAGGAGAATGAGTACGTCAAGATGGGGGCCTATCACACTATCGAGCTGGAGCCCAACCGGCAGTTCACGCTGGCAAAGAAACAGTGGGACAGCGTGGTGCTGGAGCGCATCGAGCAAGCCTGCGACCCGGCGTGGAGTGCTGATGTGGCAGCCGTGGTCATGCAGGAGGGACTGGCTCATGTCTGCCTAGTTACCCCCAGCATGACCCTCACTCGTGCCAAGGTGGAAGTGAACATCCCCCGCAAACGGAAAGGGAACTGCAGCCAGCACGACCGGGCTCTAGAGAGGTTTTATGAACAGGTGGTGCAGGCCATCCAGCGGCACATCAACTTCGAGGTGGTCAAGTGCGTACTGGTGGCCAGCCCAGGCTTCGTACGAGAGCAGTTCTGTGATTACATGTTCCAGCAGGCAGTCAAGACTGACAACAAGCTTTTACTGGAGAATAGATCCAAGTTTTTACAGGTAAGGAGGTACATTGTCTCTAAAAAGTGTATTAAGAGCTGTCTTCTATGTTAACAGAAGAGAATTGCAAGGAGGATGGTGAAATAATACCCTTACTAGAGAAAATAACTTTCTATTACAGCATCATAGGGGAGTTATTCTCATGCCTCTCAGGTTATAAAGTAGTTAAGCAACATTTTGGGATTTTTCTTTTCTAGGATAACTTTTCATGAATAGAGAATGTACTTAACATTTTAAACTGCCTTTACTTATTTAATGTTCAATTAAAAGCAAAGTACAAATCGGAAAAACAGTTTAACTGTTTACAGCTGTGCTGTATAACATGTATGTTTAGTAGCTGCTTTCTGAAGGTTTCAAAAGAGGAAGGGAAGTGGTACAGGTTATTTAATGTTGATGTTAGTTATAGATAGTGTAGACCATAACATTTCTTCCTATTCTTGATTCTTCTAGTTGGTTGGGGTTTTTTGTTTGTTTTGTTTGTTTTGTTTGTTTGTTCTTGTCTTCCACTGAAATAGGCAAAGTCAGATCCAAAAATAAGTTTTTCATAAGGATTCTTTTATCACTTTAGAATTGTTTCAAACCTAATCTGTACTGGCAAAATGGGGAGGGGCCTATTCTTGATGGTCACAAAGTTCGGTAGTCTTAAATTACACTAAGAGGCCTACTCTTGCATTTACAGGAAAATGATGATAATGTGTGAAAGCAAGCATAGAAATATGCAGTTACACTAGACATGATGGTTTTGTGCTATATGTCTTCAGTCTTAAGAGGTCATCTTCTTCTTGTATGTTTTAAAATAAAGAGGGTTAATTTTTCTCAGTAGTTTGAGATGCTCCTGCCCTAGGTGCTGTCAGTAACATCTTGCTTATTTGGGTAGTTTCTGAAGAAGAGAGTCACTTTTTCTAACCTTAACCTAAATCTCACAAACTCTATTTTAAGCTTTGTATTGCAGGAGAAGAAAAGAGTTAAGAGTTGTAGACTTCAAGGAAGAGACAAATCAATTATTATCAATATGTATTGTGGAAGCTATTTGTGATTGGCTAATCAAAAGAATTCCATGTTGTGTTAAAGAAAGAATCTCTGATTTTGTTTACTGCAGGTGCATTCATCATCAGGACATAAGTACGCACTGAAGGAGGCCCTTTGTGACCCAGCTGTAACTAGCCGTCTCTCTGACACTAAGGCGGCGGGTGAGGTCAAAGCCTTAGATGACTTCTATAAAATGTTGCAGCATGAGCCTGACCGGGCTTTTTATGGCCTAAAACATGTGGAGAAGGCCAATGAAGCCATGGCCATTGATACTTTATTGGTCAGTGACGAGCTCTTCCGGCACCAGGATGTGGCTACACGTGCCCGGTATGTTAAATTGGTAGATAGTGTTCGGGAGAACATGGGCACAGTGCGCATTTTCTCCAGCCTTCATGTGTCGGGGGAACAGCTTGGCCAGCTGACAGGGGTGGCAGCCATTCTGCGCTTTCCTGTTGCTGAGCTCTCTGACCAGGAGGATGAATCTAGCTCTGAAGAGGATTGACAACAGTGGCTTCATTTCACAGTTTCTCTTCCAAGTTACATAAAATGACATTAAAAGTCTTCCCTTCCTAAGTACTGTGTGCAGATATACCATGACATGTAATTGAAGTTTTTGATAGTATTTCTTACACTATATGTTTCTTCTCACCACGCAAATGCATGTCTAATCTGTGGTAAAGCTCATTGGAATGCTGAGAATTAGAGCTGACTGGTTTTGTAAGTTGCACCCTGGACCTCCAGCAATACCAGAAACAGATCTCAGTCCCTAGAGCTGCTTATTCTTTATGTTAAGGCAGACTGTCAGCTTAATGTTTTGGAACATGTACAAAAAGCTAATAAACTAAGAAATACAAAACTGTGTCAGGCTCTTATTTTTGCTCAAGTGCTTGAAAAAAGTATTACTAATAGAAATTCCATCATGCAAGTCAGCAAAACTATACTTGGTCTTCTTAGGAACTCAGTTACCACATCTTAAAAAGAAGAGTTGAGAGATAGGATCATCTGTTAGAGCCTTTCTGTGAAATGTTTAAGCAATCTTTCAGAAACCAGACTCTTTAGAGTAACAGTTTTCTCCTTAATGTGATACTAGATGCCCAACAGATTGTGAAGCTCAGTGTGTCTATTACAGCTGTCTTTTCAAATACTCTTTGGGAAATTGTCCGAGGGGGAGGAGGTGACAAGGTATGTGTGTTACGACTGAGTGTGTTCTGATGAATTGGCACTGAAATTATTTAGTGCCCAGTTCTAAGAAGCCATATGAATATAGGAGTAAGGCTTATAGAATCAGGTCCCTAGTTTTCATTAGGAATCTTTTGACAACTAACAATAGAAGTAATTTCATAATCCGGTATCTGTTGCCTGTTTAAAAGCATATACATTACAATATGGAGATAAAATTACAAACTTATAAATAGAATTTTAGCTTAAGACAATGACAACAGTAAAAATAAAATTACTTCTCCAATTATATGATTTGTTCAATGAAAGCCACAGTAAGTTTTATTTCTTCATTTGCACAATTAAATCTTAGGCTGAGGAAGCACAAACTGCTTTCAGATTCTGACATGCATAGGTATGTGAAATTGAGCCTAGAATATTGTTTGTTCAGTTTAAACCAATGTGTGATGATGGAGGTGGTGGGTGTCAATAAGCATTGCTTGTTTAAATGTGGCAGTGGAGGAGGGAACTGGAAACTGGCTAAAAATAAATTTCATTTGGAGAAACTGCAGAACAAACAACAAAAACTTCAAACTCTTATTCTGGGTCAAATAGTTCTAAGAGAAGAAAATTAATGGTACTCTCGATGCTGACATGTGCCAACGCTGTAGTTTTGATATTAAGTATTGCTAAGTCACATAAACTGAAACACCAGCCTTAACTTGTTGATAGGTAGCTGTACTGAGTTGAAAGCTCTCAAACATAAAAAGACAAACTACGGAGTAGTTTGCTATTTTTTCAGATCAAATTTAAGGCTGTTATTCCATTTAAAAAGGAAATTGTGGAGAATTTTTATTGTATGCTTTTGTAGGAAAGTTACAGTGGCAGTTCATTAAGTCTGTTTTCCTCCTACACTATGGTAGTGTACACAGAGGAAAAGCGGCAAGCATTTGGTAAGAAATTAGTGATTCTTAAATTTTTTGCAGTTAGAATAACAATTGTACACAAAATTTGCAGGATACCAATTTTTTTTTTTTTTTAGCTACTGCTATCATGTCATTAAGTCTCTGAAAGAAGTACAAATCTAGTTGTCCTAAGTATGGAAGGGTGGGATTTCTTGTTTTGTAAGCGTTTTTATAGTAAAATAAATTTATGTGCACTCTGTAGACAAATGCATCCTGTTTCAGGAAACAGTTTAAGGGCTTAGTTCTGAAAGTAGGCTATATTCAGTAGTGCAGATGCTTAACCTGGCAAAGTTCCAGGGATCTTAGTATCTTTTAAAAGTATTTTGAATGGCTGGAAAGTCTATACTGACAAAGATATTTGTTTAACAAATGCCTTAAGGTCTGTGTCTAGATAACGCTCACACAGAAGATGCATGTTATCTGCAAATTGGATGAAAAATATTTTCCCATTGTGTTAGCACTTACTCAGGTCTTTTCTTTTGAACTAGATATGCGTGAAGTAAAACCAGTCCACAATATGTACATTAGTTTCTTACATCATATAAATTACATATTGCAGAGCTTTTAATACTTACTGTGTTTGATGGGAAGAAAACTTTAAAGTGTATAATGAAGTTGTCTTGATAATAAATCTGTTTATTTAGTTTGTAGAGTATCTCTTGCACACTAACTTGGGATCAGGCCCCAATTTATTAATTATGTCACCTTCAGCATTTTCATCCTGTTATTACTATATTAGATTTTGGGTGTTGCTTACAGGATAAAGTTTGTTGCAAAATGTGAGGTTGCCACCCTAGAAAGACCAAAATAATCCTGCTAGTTATTAAGTTAAATAAAAGATAAATATTTATTAAAATTGCATCCCACTTAATAGTATTTGGCCCAGGGAAGTTGTCTTCCGTGTTCATCACTGCACACTCTTTGAGTTAAGAAGTGGTGATAAATGAGCTTGTGACCATTTTCTCATCACTCTCATCATAACAAGGGCCAGATAGCACTTCAGCTGAATTTGTGATCTAACTTCTTTCATGTTTTCAAAGGCATGTAATAGTCTGAGGTAATTTTCATCATTTTATATCATTTTTGCAAATGTTAAGTAGCCTTGAAAGTAAAAACTTTCCCTTTAAAAATTTCTTAATTTATCTTTTCAGCTGCTGACATTGGTTTGCATTTGTCTATGAAATTGTATTATAGGTGCCTTCTCTGACTTACACATAGGTTGAGCTTCTTTAATTTTTGCCCGGATGCTGCATCATCCATCCAGAAAATGTGTTGAGTTTCATAAAGATAAGGTGGGAATAAAAGTGGAATCGTGTGTATGTGTTTGCTTTTTGTTGTTGTTGTTGTTAGGGTTTTTTTTTTTTTAATGTCAGATCGCATTCTTATTTTGCAGGAAAAATGCTCTAAAAATGTTCATGCTGTTGTTTTATCTGAAGCCGTATTTGTCCAGTATGTGGTCTATTTCTTCTACAGATCATTGAAGAAAGCAGTTTTACCAACATGAAACTGCAATTAGAGGGTCAGCAAATAGGAATCCTTGTTATAACCCAGAATTTTAATTCCTTCAAGTTGTATTAAAAAGAAATGAAGAAATTTCTTCAGAGATTGACTTACTTTCTTGCTTTTTAAATACAGTAAAACTTCAGACTTTAAATTTTTTCTTGATCTCTGAAGCTTTTATGTTTCCCTTTTTCAAGATACAGTTAAAATTTTTATTTTGGAATGAAGTTATTAAAATGCTAGGCTAGGTGCTGTTGAGGTGACTATGAACATTTCCATAAATTGTGCTAATGTGGAGAATGATAGAGCTGTGGGTTTTCTGTTTCATCTCAGTTCCTGTAAAATGGCTGCTAGTTGTTAAAAAGTTAAATGTTGGGATAAGTGCTTAAATGCTGTTGGGATTTAGGATTTTTCTGTTTGCTTTAAGATGATAGGAATAAAATAAAAATGAAGTTGTTGCAGTAGTTGATTTTGCCATGTCTTTGGTACTCGTGTAACAGCCACAACCTGGATTGTGACTACTGTGTTCAAGTTTAGCATAGGAAAATATTTTGCAAACTTACTATGCTGCTAGTTCAGAGTTAAGAAAATGCCTACCCTTTTTAATCTTGTGGTTTTTCTTACAGTTCTTAGTTCAGGCTCTGACATGGGTCAAGCCTGGGCTATTTCAGCAGAGGAAAGAGTAAACATTGGCTGTGTAGCTTCTTGTGACAGTTGCCCTAAGAATTGCTTAATAAGCATAATGCTTAGTCTTACCACATTTTTTATACTTGACTCATGTAGGACTTGATTTGTGAATAACTGCTTTCGTGATCCAGAACACAAAGTTTAGTGCGTATTCTCTGTAAGCTCATGAACTTGACTTTATTAGAAGTGCAGTATAGTTTTTCTGTCAAAAAGTTGTCATGTTTTAACCTAAAATGGAGTGTGAGGAAAAGTTCTCTGAAACTATACTTGATTGTTGTTTTCTGAAACTAATCAGTGTCTCCTGGGAAATGCAACATGAAGCAGGACATTCAAACACTGCCAGCTTTTGTCAGACTTTGCTGCACCAATCTCTAATATATTGCCTTCTCTTTGGGAAATAATGTATTCATAGCTAATGTAATTACTGTCAAATTGCTTTATTATTACTTGAAGTCAAATTAGAGATGATGAATTGTCTGGCAAAGTAGCTTTTCCATTAGAGAACGTTAATAGTTTGAAACCAGTCCTCCTTTTCAGGAATGTACATACCAGACTTCATGAAAGTTTTTTCTCTGGTCCAAAATGCAATTCCTAATCAAAGACAAGCCTAGAATAGTGAGGAAAGAGTCTAGGGGTTAAGGAGTCATACAGAACTGAAGATGTGAAGCTTAAGATCCTTTTCTGGTAAGTTGTTGGTCTAGGCTAAAAGGGCTCCCTCTTTTGTAAACACCTTTGGGAAGCACTGTTCCATATATTGCAGAAGTATTCCACACTGACTCGGGTGTAAAATCTCTTGGCACATAGGGGATGATCTTCAGGTTTTTGATCTTAATGGGAAAGCTGATTTAAAGCTGGGACTGTACCTGTATTACACACTGCCACCAGAGTCTTTGTGATTCAGAAAATAGTCCTGAATAGAGTTCAGTGTTCCAAAAAAAGATTTTAGATCTCATGGCAGTCAGACAAATCTTGCTTTAGAAGACAGTTAATTCCCCATAGAACTTTATGAAAATCCTTAGTTTTCTAAGCACAAATGGTTTTAGCTGTCCTTTTAATGATAAGTCTTCAAAAGAAGGAAATGAAACATTGGACATCTGTGAAGGCAGGTAGCTGTGAGTATAAAAATGTGGTATTCTCAAATTATGTACTATCTTCATGACAAAGCTAATGACTCTTAGCTTATAGATGCGTTTTGTAGCTGAAACAATGACTTTACCGCATAGGCTTGATCCTTATCTTCAGATCTCAAAATTTCAGTTAGAGTTGCTAG
This sequence comes from Numida meleagris, assembly GCF_002078875.1. Taxonomy (NCBI): domain Eukaryota; kingdom Metazoa; phylum Chordata; class Aves; order Galliformes; family Numididae; genus Numida; species Numida meleagris. Next base: position 16,026,602 of record NC_034438.1, read on the forward strand.
GTAACAAGTGCTACATTTAGCATGTCTGATCGTTGGTTAACTGCTCACAAACTTTTCCTTCAAAGGCTTCTGAAGTTTTGAAACCTGCAACAGGTTCCGCTGAAGATAATTATCTTTTTCATTGACATAAGTGTTCAGCCTGGTGACTTACTGGTATAAGTGTTTAGATTTCTGTGTATGAGAAATTTATTGATTGCATTGTTTGTCATTTATCTTGCTCAAATAATTGCTATAAAACCACTTCCATCTCTTTTGTAAAGATGACTATTTTATCACCATATAATTTATTCCTCTCCTGAATCAAAATTGCTGTACTGCTATAGGGTAGGTAGGAGGAGAGGAGCTTAAACAGATCTATATTTTTTTCCATACCTATTACTGGGAGAGCATCAATATGAGAGAGCTGCCAAACCTGGGGCAGCAGCAGCTGTCTTCACTCTCAGCTGGTACTTCAGGGCAATGGTGGTAAGAGGCAGAAAAGGAGCAGCTGCATAAAGAGGGAGTGTTTCCAAATTCCAGAGCGGTGAGGAAGAATGAAAAGTTACAGTATAATAGAAAGTATGAGATGCTGTGTTGTTGGGTATGATACTTCATTCTTGAAAACAGCAGCAGTGGATGTTAGAAATATCTGAAGTCTCCTCCAGCTGAATTATTCTATTCTAAGATACCAGCTAATATGATTAATTAATTGTATCCAAGGGAGAGGAGCCTTAAGCCTGGGAATAGGAATTGCAATATTGAGAGCTCAAAAGAACTTGTTAATCCTTTCATTATGTAGTCACTACAATTTCTGATGGGATGGCTAGAGAAATGTAACATATGGAGTCATTGATATTTATACAAAGGCAACATTTCTTGTTTTATGAAAGACAAAGGCATTCAGCATGATCTCTAGTCAATTTGTAATGAAAAAAATATCAACATGATTGAAATAAATGTTCCAGAGCTTCTGAGGATGAATGTATTGAGAAGCAGCAGATAAAAAAACTCAGAAAAGTTACCATATCGAAAGGTGTTTTTATTAAATGTTCCTAGTTATGTTTCATCTGAAGCATTGTTTTTTATTAACCAGACAATTAAGTCAGCCACATTGCAAGGTCTTATGCTTTTTCACTTAAATCTGACATCAGTTATTAAAAATATGATAGGCAGTCGTTTAGTTGTCCAGTCAAGCATACAAACCTCTTGATAAAGAGATTTATGATTGCTTAAGCAATCGCAAGCTGTCCGCATGTTTCATGCAAGTCTACTTGCACGACCTGGTACTGTTTCTGTTATGACACAAAAATCCTATTAAAAGTTCAGAAATGACAAAATAAGCAGATCACAATTGAAATTGTTACTGAAAAATGTTTAGAGCTTTAGACAAAAGTATTTTGAAATTAAATGTTTTCCATTTTATTTCTACAACACTTTTAAAACTACTTTGTTCTCTAGCTTAAATGCTCTTATTTTGACGAACAAGAAGTGAGTATATGCCGGAGAGCAGAAAATTCCTGCTACTGGAACATATGAAGTTGGAATAGCCTTCCAGACAGAATAATTGGAGCAAAAGGTCTCTTTTACGTGAAACTTGTTTACTGTGAGAGATATGATGTAGCTGCCAGCAACAGATTAGATGCAACAATCCTGTACACTCCGCTCTTTGTAGAAGCAGAGTGCTTGCTGCTGTTGTTTTAGTGGTGTTTTGAGTTGCCCTGTTTATATGACTACAATACTTAGGCTGTACATTCGTGCCACATCCAAGAGTTTTTACAGCAATACTGGCCTCATGTCAGGATTGAGGGAGCAGACAGGAATTGTTTCTCAAGCCATTATGATGGTTTGAAGATGCTTGTATCAGGCAGTAATAGGCACTTGCCTGTCAATCTGTCAGTTCAAGGTCTTCCAGTAACTATAATGATTTCTTTAAAATAAATTTTGAGCATTTTGTTTGCAAACAGACATGAAGCTTATGCCATTGATCTTTGAATGTTTTTCCTTCAGAAACAATGATTTCTCTCAAGACTCTGAAGTGAGCTGCTGACAATTGATCCTCTTTACCACTGACTGTTTAGAAATGCCTGTTGTAGTCAAAGGCAACAGTAGTATCTGAAGAGCTGTAGAGCAAAGACTCATGACCAGGCCAGTGGTTACAGCCCCAAGTAACCAGAGTTCAAGGAGCATTTGCACAGCACTCTCAGACATATCGTTTGAATTTTGGGTGGTCCCATGTGAAGCCAGTAGTTGGATTTAGTGAGCCTTGTGGGTCCCTTCCAACTTGGGGTATTCTATGATTCTAATTTAATTAAAAAAAAAAAAAATACAAAACAACAGCTAATGATATATCTGTGGTGGGGTAGCACGTATTTGCACAAATGCTAGGAGAACTCTGGTACCGAAGTTGGTGGCACTAGGTTCTTCTTCCTCTGTAGGGAGTCCTTTTTCAACCCTTCTAATCCTTGTTGGCTTGAGAAACTGATTCACTCTTAAATATCACTAAAACCAGAGTCTCTGATTTTAGCTTTGCAAACTTCTATTTACCCTGGACATCTACATGAGAAAATAAAATTTCCTCACTGTTAAGTTCTAATGGTATTTGGATAAAGTTGATGCAGATGTTTCAAAGTAAGAATAAAAGGTACTCTGTGGAGCTCCTCTTAATACCTGAATACTTTTTCTGAACAGGACAGAGCTGGACAGATATCTTAAAATGAGATGTACTGCATGTGTTGCGGGTGGGAAACATAAGTTATGAGCTCCAATAAGTCATGTAGAAAGCTCTCTCTTATCCTGATTTTTAGAGGCAGTTTTTTTCCCTCCCTCTAGAGTCCAGCTTTAATTTTTTTGGAGTAGAAACAAACCTTTCTCTTAAAATCTCTGAATGGCTAATTCCAAATTTCCCTGATTTGTTTCTTGACCAGTAAAAAAGAACATTTGCAGTAAAAAGAACTGTGATTCTGTGATGCTTTCATCTGGCTTGCTAATAAAATCCCTACACCAACAGCACAGCAAAAGAGGTGATCATGTACTTCATGCTGCTAGAGTGTCTTAATCTTTAAAAATAGAAGAGATGGTTGATGAGACACTTTTTATGCATTGAGTTTTCATAATGTTGCTAATCAATATTATTAATCCATAGCATTTGGATAATTCATTAAAATTTTATTTGAACAAGATATATTGACTACAAAAATATAACATAGAAAATAACAATATTGTCTTTCAAAAAAGGGTACTGATATTTTAAAAATTACTTTATTTTCCAAAGTGCACTGTGAAATGACAGTGTAGCTTTTGAGTATATTTTACTTCAGAGATGTCAGACATGAGCACATCAGGGAGTAGGCTTCTAACTTACATTAGAGGTATGTTTAGCTTTTGTTTAGCGGAGAGATACAGGTGCAAAGTTGACCTTTTGACTTCATCAGATTTTCTGCTTCTCTTTCGAAAGCACTGTATGCCACTTCCTGAAATACTGGTACGTTAATCCATTTATGGGAGGCTAGATTTTATCAGTTGCCTGTAAATTATGTTCACCTCACAAATAAACTGGAGATTAGCTACCAACATATAAAATAATGAGTCCATAAAACTTTCTATGATTTTCCTAGATTGTACAGTGAGTAAAGCTGCTTCAATAAGGTGAATAAATATTTGTAACAGCAGTGTATGAATTAGCCAATACAGCACCAGTTGTTTTTGTGATGGTTCCTTGCAATTACAAGAGCAGAGTTTAGAACAGTGAACAAGCCTTTGTTCTGCTGATCTTCCATTTTTCTCAAGGGTACTGTGTCTTTCATGGCAGGCAGGTGGTGGTGCTTTCTGTGGCCATTTCTACATTAGGAAAATCATTTATGACTTATGATCATGGATGGTTGGACTTAAGGACTACTGTGGTCATTTGCTTGGATTTCTCAGTTAAAATTAAAAATCTATGGTAACATTGGCTCATATTCTTTAAACTATCCAGTGCAAGGGAAGATTTCTTACCTAGACAGGATATGAAAACATACTGGCTGTGGTTTACTTTCTTTTTCACTAATGAGCAGTACTAAGTTTTGAACCAAAAAAACTTGAGTAGGATATTTGCCTTTGTAAAGGTGTTTTCTCCATTAGGCTGTCATAGCATCAACCTGTGCAATTTAAATAGATTTAGTGTCTTAAAAATCCATTTGTTTTTCATTTTGCTACTGTAACTCATAGTTAGCTGCCCTTGACACAACAACTTTGTCTGAAAAATGACGTGAAAGTCCTTTTGCTAAGAAGGACTCTTCAAGAGTTTTCGAGTCTCCATTGAAGTAAATATTTTGAACAAGGAAACATGGAATTATTATTTTTAAGTAGTCATAACATAGAATACTGGAGCAACATAACGGTTCCCTCTGCTAGAAAATGATTCAAAGAAGAAAACAAGTGTTCTAGGGTATTCCAGTGAAAATTATCATACATTGCATATTATCAGAAATATAAGGAAAGGTGTTATCCACAGCTTAATTATAGTTTGCAAGTTGTTTTTCATTTTTTTCTTTTAATATACACATCTGAGATTTTACTCTGAAGTGTGTATGTCCCCACCTGGATTGTGGATTTATAAGAAACTTAGAAATATAGACAATAACATTTGTCATTTACATTTGAACGCTTAGAGGCAGTAATTTACTCCAACTTTGTGTTGTTGGCCAGTAAGTAGTACTCAGTGCTTTCTCTTTCCTTGATCCTATAGTATACTATATACTAGTACACTGGATTATGTTATAGTTATAGAGCATGTTGCAGTTAAGTCATCACTCAAAATAAACCTCTTTTGGGTGGAGAAAAGGCGTAGTGCTTGCTGTTGAACACACATTAATATCTCTGCCTCAGAATTTCTGGTATACTTCTAAAATCTTTCATATGAGCTTCAAATCTGATGTGTTGTAAAGTACTCTGATTCAAAAATGCATGCAAACTAACTGATAATTAGCCATAAAGGAGTGGTCAAGTTAGTCATTCCATCTTTTTAAGCAGTTGTTGCAAAATATAGCTGCCTCTTGAGACTATAATGTTGTAGAATCTGTTTTCTTGAGGTGAAGTGATTTTTGTGATTACATTAGCTAGGAGAGATATTGGAGCTCCTTGTTTGACTTGAAAAAAATTGAGTTTGCTTCCTTCTACCAAACATGTTTGTTACAGAAGTTAATACTGTTAGAAATCTGGAAAGAATATTTAGAAAATATTTAGCATGATAAGAGTAATAAGGCTTTGGATACTCGAATAGCTCCATACTTGCATAAAAGAAAGTGTACAATTCTTATTGAATCTAGTTGGGCTTTTCATTTAGCATAATAGAAACAAAGTTAAATGGAAATAAGCCTATTAGCAGTCCAGCTAATGAGATAAAGTCAGATGAAAAATCACTCAGGATTTGATGCTTGCTAAGGATTTTAGCATGTGTTTCCTGGAGCAACAGCTGTACCTGACTTCTTGTGCTGGTGTCAATAAGGCTACACAAAGGCTTATTTACGAGCAGCAGGACATCAGCTGACAAAACTGAGATAGATCCAGCATAACTAGGCACATAGAAAACTCATAGAAAATCAATTAAAACATCAGATTTGATTCTTCCTGTCAATCAAGAGAAGTTTTGCGTTGAAAAAATGTACAGGGTGTGAGTAGTTTTAGAGAGTGTTGTGAGGAACGTGTTTTTTTGTCTTTTTTTTAGGATAACAAATCCTTGTTTATTCAGTTAGCTTTTTTGCACACAATTAATTTGTTGCTCCTTTTTAAACTTCAGATTTTCATTCCAGAAAATAGCATATATGACTTTTTAACCATGCTTTTGTCTGAAATTTGAATTAATTGCAAATAACTGTAAATATCTTCAATCTAAAAAAAAAAAAAATGTGTCCAGTAGATAGGTAGCTAGATGTTAGGAAGCAGATATAGCAGGAGGAAATGGTTGGTTGACAACAAAGAAGAATGCAACTAAAGGCAGACACAAGGACTTTAGGTTCTTGAACATAGTTAAGTATTAATGGAACAAGTATATCCAAAAGATAGACTGAACATCACTGAGGATGAGCTCAAATATTTTCTGGGAATTATTTGGCTTTCATCAAGCTGCTAAATTTTCTAAGCCTGTATACATTTGTACATGTCTAGTAGCTGCCTTCACATTTTTTGTAAGCAACTGCATATTTCTAGACTTTTTCTCTGCAAAACTGCAAAATGCTAAGAAACGTTCCAGTGAGAGGCATGATTTCAAAGGTTCCAGGTTTTGGACAAAATGGTTTTATTCTGATGGCTACTGAGTGGAGCAGATATTCTCTGTTTCTGCTATTGTATTTACAGAAGTTTTAACTGATGCATTGAGTGACTCATTTGGGATCACATTACAAAGCTTTAATTCATTATATTTTCAGTCTTGACACCACATTATAAAGCTATTTTCCAGTAAAGTTATTCAGTACAAAAGCTGGCACAGGAAGCTTTATTTAATAAGTTTGAAATTTGGCTTTGAAAAGCATGTAGCTACTGAATCTGGAACCACTCTCAAACATGCATTTCTTTGTCTTTTTTGGATATTTATCTACATTTAATGATAAGTCTTTTTAAATAATGTGGGCTTATTCCAGAAAGTCAGTCCTTTGCTTTTCAGAGGTTAAAGATTAAAGAAAAAAGCTGGAGGCAAAATCATACAAAGATTCCTTTGTAGCCCTGAAAAATACAAGGCTCAATTTAAGCTCCACTGAAAAGTTTCCAGAAGTTAAACTTTTCTTCTTTTTTTTTTTCCCCTTAATCTACAGCTTGATTGGAAATACAATGATAGTTAGTCAGCCAGAACTGAATGCAGTGCAGGCTCCTACCACAGCCTCTGTGGCCTTCAGCATTAGGGCCAAAGCACTTTGACCTCCCAGCTCAGCGATGGTGATTGTACCACATAGTCATATTTTCTTCCACTTGGGATGTCAGTGACTAAATCTCTTTTTCATAAGTTGTGTATAATGCTGCAGTGACATTATCGCACATAAAGCATAAGGTAAAATGTGAAGATTCTCCCCTTCCGTGCACCAGAAAATAATCTACATTTGTATGCTTGAGCTATCATTTTACAAATATATTTTTTTTAATCTTTACAAGCAAAAAAAAATCTTCCCTTTCTACCAGTCAGATGCAGTCCAGCCCTGAACATGAGTCTGTGGTATTGTCTTAGTGCAGCCAAAAGACACAACTTCCAGGGGATGGTACTTGCTCAGGTTCAGCACTGCACTTTCTGAAGCACATGGCTTGTTCTCTGTTACTGGTTTGATTTCAGCTTACTGAGAGCTGCAGCACAAGCTTACATGTGCCAGGGCTCAGTGGTGTCATTTTCTTCAAGTGAAAGCATTATCTAATTGTGAAGGATGATATTATTTTCTATTGTTTCCATATTAAGCTTTCATGGGAGGCCAAGGCAATGGTCCCAGTCCTGCTTCCCTGTCATGCGTCATAGCAGCTTCCACATAGACTGCTTTCTTCACATGCCTTATCTAAGTGCTATAGAGATGGGTAGACTTTTGCACCATTAGCATAAAATACTGTAACACGGCAGTCAGTTATTGCCTCGTAAGCTTGGTCATCCTTTCTAACGCCACTTAGGTTTCATTACAATTCTATCAAACTCATTGTTCCACATTGCACTCTTACATTGCTTGCAGATCCTTAAAATACCATTACAATATCATTGCAAGACACTGAAGCAGTATTTTCTTTATTTTTATTTTTTATTTTTTTGTAAGAGAAGTTCATAAAATATTTTAATCTTCATCTTAAACTTCTCTTTTATTGCCAAGGGTGGATGCAGACTGTTCTTTTTCTCCTACAGACTTTCCTTTTTTGGACTTTCCCACTGTTTCCTAGTTATGCATGCTTTTGCAAGACATTTCTACTTTTTCTTCCATGGCTGCATTCAGACTTGCTTTATTTAAATCTCTTCTTGCAAAATACAGAGGAATTAATAAGGGGATCTGAAATGCTATAGCAGGAATTGTTTGACTACCTGAGTGATTTTGACCACATTCTGATTGAGGGAGTAGTGCGCAGCCAACATGGTAAACTCTGCTGAATGTAACCTACAAACTTGTCCTTTCCAAGAATAACCTCTGATTGCAGGGGGTGCAATTGTTCCTAGCCACAGACCATACAGAAACAAAATACCCTAGCTGAAGATGCTCTCTTCACTTGTTAGGTTAGTTTCCATGGTGTAATTTATTGCGGGTGATTTGTGGTGATGTTTTTTTTTCAGCAGTCAAGAGCCAGGTGTTAAAGTTTGTACTGCCCTTCTGGTTATGTTTATTTTCATCTATTCTGAGAAAATGTGGGTGCCTATTCTGCAGTTTTTTGTCTGCAGAGGTTAAAGGACCGGGCAATAGACACATAGACCAGTGCCGGGAAAATCTATTTATAGCATTTTTGTCTGGTTTAACAGAACAACTGTGCAGACAGCATGAAAGTTTGGTTAAAACTTCTGTTAAGTAAAACAGAAGGAAGGAAAAAACTTATTAGTGGCTACTGGACAAGTGTGAGCTACTACTCTAGGTTTGCAATTCTCTATTACAATAATATTTGGCTTGTTGTCTTGGTGACTGAGTGTTAACCTTTCATGCATAGGTACAGACTGTACTCAACTATGAATACCATGTGCGCTAGCAAGTTTTCTTACTCTGTTCACATCAGCAGTGAGAGGGTCCTTGTCCCAGTTCTTCTGCAGTGCCTCATTTGTTATAAAATGAGAACATAGAAGCTTAAACTTCAGTTTTATCCATTGATAAACATTTATATTGTGCATTTCTGATCTGTACTTTGACCTGCCTTCTTAGTCATTCTGTTAACACATCAATCAATCAAAATCTTAATTTACCTACAATGATTGTGACTATGTATGTAGCCTAGTGCTATATGCCTCAAAAAGTGTGCATTTTTTTTCTCATTCCTTCTAGCTCTCAAGATTTTCTCCAAGTTCTTTTTCTTTTTCCACTGCTTCTGTCAGTAGTTTTTTACTTTTCCTACACCAGTTTTCTTGAACCAGCTGGGAATGTATACAACTTAGACAGAAATCGCAAACTAAATATTGTTAAACATGTATGTGCATTATGTAATGCTTGTAAAGCATCATTTTCACCGTCTCAGTTTCAGTTTTTTAATACCGTGTATTGCCAATTTGTGTACAACATTGCACTGAAAAATGAAACAAAACATGAAAACCATTAAGGTGAAGTTATTGTTAGTTGGCAGTGTAACAACAATCACTGCAAACTCCACTTTTCTTTTTGCTGTTTGCACACTTATCCAGTGTGCTCGTTATATATTATGATGAACATGGAAGCCACAGGATGTCTTGCAGTATGTTTGCACAGGAAAATAAGCCAGACAATGTGTACACAAAATCAAACTTCAGAAAATCTGATTTCTAGCTAAATTGAAGTTGTAAATTGAGATGAAAATGATAGCCCTACTGGATCAAATCAAGTCTTTAGCGTAGTCTCATATCTTCAGGAGTAAATGCAAGTTGATATACAGAGAGAAAAGAGAGCTGTTCCTCCTGTGTGTTCTTCCATTCTCTCAATATTTCTAGATTTTCTGAACCAGATGCTCTTCCTATATGGTTTGTAAACTATGGTTTGATCTTCCATTAACTTAGTTATCCATTGAATATATAGCATTTAGCATACAAAATGTACTTTGTCAATGAAGTCTACAGGTATGTTCCCTGCTCTGTGGAGTCTCCTCCTATGTATTTCTGACCAGTCTGACCCCTCCTAGCTAACTCTACTTCTTAAGAACTATTATTGTTTCTATGGTACTGATTTGACCTCTATCAGAATTTTGAGGCTTTGGGAAGTTAGTAGCAAATAGCTGGCATTTTATTTTTGTCTTCTAGTCTGCTTGTTTAGCATTTCACATTTTCAAACTTGGTTATACTGGAATATAAAAAAGGAATATATATTCTTTTAAATTAAAAACACTGAGTGGGTCACATAACAGATTCAGAAAACTTCAGGGACTATGTGTATAATGAGTACACTGTAAAAATCACAATAGTTGTCTGCACTGCATTGTTGTGAAGAAACTCTTCTGTCGGCAGAATGATGTGAAGGTTATGTGATGTATAGACACTGCAGCAGACAATCTTGTTGGAACTATTTAATTGTCTAAGAAGTAAATTGAGAGTCTATGTTATAATGTCCTCATTCTACTCATTGCGTTAAAAAAAATAGCAATTACATTTATTCTGAAAATGTAATTAAAAACATTTAAGCCAGTGATAAAATCACTAATTTTTAAAGGGATGTTTTATTGATTTAGTTACATTTTGATGACCAAGAGAGAGGGAGGAAAATATCCCTTGCACATAAAGAGAAATAGCAGCGTTTTTCAAAAGTATACTTTAATGGTTAGTGAAGACAGAAGAAGCATGAGTTACTTTTCTGGCAAATTCTTTCCCATCAGACTGTCAGCCATGATTTTTTTTTCCCATTGCTTTTACTTAATCTTTTCAGAAGAATAAAAGTAAGCTTTGTTTTAGTATGTTCACTACTTTGTATTTTGTGACTCTGATTGGAGGAAATTAAGCTGAAATAACACAAAATAAAGTTTTTCTGCTGTCCAGTGAAACTAGAAATGCTACTAAATGATAAATAGTCTTTTTGTGATACAGCATAAAGCAGGAAATAAAATGCTGAGACAGATTAGTATTGACCATTTGGGAGCTTAATTATAGTAACAATCTTTCTATGAGAATATCATCATCTCAGTAATGAGTAACAGAAGTATTTTAGTAACTGAGAATTATTTGGTTTGACATACAGCAAGCATTATGGATTTTGATATTTTTATTTAACTGTTAAATTTCAGCAAATGATCATGAAACTATTTCAGATGAAAACTGTATATGATTGTGTTTAGCAACTAGTCTTGATGTTCTATGAATTCAACTAAGTTTTGGTTCTTCTGTATTAAACACACCGCTCTGCAGATGAATGTTTATGATTAGAAATTGACTTCAGCAGAACAAGGATGGAATAAGTCACTGTTAGAAATTAAGAATATAAGAAAAGATAGAAAACATAATTTTCATGTAGAAGTGGGAATGTTGATTAGTAATTCAGAAATTTTAACTTTTCAGAATAGCATACAGGTTTTGGCTGCAGACTCCATCTCCGAATATAGCTCTGTATGTATGTGTGAGAAAGTACATTTTAAGTCTCTTACCAGCTATGGTAGATATGCTTAAAATGCCATTTTCAACCCTTGTCATTTACCCTCAGAAACTGAACCTTATTATCTTACAGTCTTGGTTTACATGCATATTGCTACTTTTTTTTTTTTTTTTTAGCTCTCTTTCACCTCATCAGCGCTTCCAATGTTGATGTGAAAAATGCAATGACCTTCAGCGGGCCTCTTGAAGACATGTTTGGGTACACAGTTCAACAGTATGAAAATGAGGAAGGAAAATGGTAAGCGGCTTTTCTTAATTTAAAACTCCAAATTATCAGATATTCAGTGACTCAAGTTCTATACTATGATTTCTAAATACGCCCAATATTTAAACAGGATCTCTTTCTGTCAGTCTTAGCTGGATTTCTTAAACTGATGAACAGTCATAAAGAAGCCTGCAAAGTTTGGGTGAAAAAGAGCCAAATCCAATTTTATATCTTTGGTGATTTCCTCAAAGACAGAAATGAGTTCACAAATTGGATAGATTCACTCCTTGCTAGTACTGAACTTTCTGTTCTGTCTGAGCCTTCTTTCCTCCATTTGCCAAATGAAATAATGGTTCATCTTCTCCTGTATTCGTGTATCACCAGTGAAATTGCTCCTGCTACACCTAACCTGTTTTACATATTCTTTCCTAAAGTGTTCTGTCAGTGGTTATCTGAACTGGGTTTCTGATGGGAGTGGTGAGAAGGTTTATGGGTCAAAATGTTTAGTAATACAATTCTTAGCTTCTCTTTTGGAGGCCTAATTAAATCTTGCAGTTGGTAATATATTGGCATTTGAGACTTGGTGCTGCCTTCTTAACCTGCTGTTTCCTTGTTACAATTGTCCTGAATTATAAGTTTCATTTTGGTGTGCTTACTGATATCATTACTCCTCAGTCTTTTGATAAACAGCTTACACTCTTCCCTCATAAGAATGAACATCACAATTGAATCATGGGGCTGGAGGACTGAAATAGCCATTGAATGGCGAAAGGTTTGGGAACCCCGAGGTCTGCATTGCTGTTAGCTGATTTCTCTGTTTTTCCACAACCTTCGCCAGCAATCTGACATTCTTGATAAACCCCAGGGACTCCTGCTGGCAGCCTGGGACGAAGGACATATGGCCGCTTGACAGCCAGGTCATGCTGCTCCGCAGTGCCTCAGCGGGTCCTTTCTTCAGGCACCAGGTCTGCTCGGTTCTGAGTCTGCCCAGCATGGGAAGTGCTCACTAAAACGAAATCACAAAGCTTGCTTTTGAAAGTGCTAGTTCTTGACCTTCTTTGTTGCAGGATGTTTAAATACCCATCTGCATTCAGATAACGAAAGACAAATAGCATCCATTTTTGAGCTAATTTAGACCTTTAGGAAATGGTGTCCATTCTAGAAGTGGGTATTTTGTACAGTAAGTAATATTGTTACAGACAGTCCTGAAACCTTGCATGTGCAAAAGCTATATAAGCCAGAAGTTGCTACTCTCCCCTAGGCTGAAGGAATACCACTATCTAAACCTGTGTCCTGTGTCAGCATCTCTGAGCATTAAACTCCCAAGTTGCTGCTGAATTTTCAAGCTTTCAGCTTCTGCAGTGTAACAACATACTGAGCAAGAAATCTGCATGCTGGTAGCTTAAACATGCAAAGCTTTTGTGGTGCTTTGTCAAATGCTATAACACTACCTAGATACCACAGGTAGAGTTTTTCAACAGAAGCAGATGTTCTCTAAACCTGATTACAGGTGTTTCTCAAAGAAAAAGAAGAGTCCACTGGGCAAACAGATGAAGTGACTTTTCAAACCACTTACCTCAGTTCACAGGGCTCTTCCATTTTCTGAAAAAAGCACAACATGTGGGCTTCATCCTACTGAGATTGATCACCTCTTGTGTGATGTCAAGCGCACTCAGCTTTTCTACAGTTAAATGAAAGTCAAAGATGCACAAGAGGTTGTTGTTCATACTTCTAAGTTTTCGTGTGTGCTGTAGTGTACTTTTTACAACTTGAAAGATCAGTCAGATTCAGAATGTACTCAGACCATTTAATTTGCTTTTAAATGTTAAAAAATTTTACTGGATCAAAATGAGCAGTTTCAGTATGTTCATTTGGAAGCTGGGTGGTGTCCTGGGTTTGAATTCTTCTTTCTGCCTCTTTTTAATCCTTAGGCGATGTCTTACCTGTTATGTCATTCTGTTCAAATACCTTCTGCCTGGAATCATTGATTTATGATTAAAGGCAGAATTAGTTCTCTCAGTAACTATTCATAATCACCTCTGCGTCCAGGAGTAAATCTTACTTAACTATTACTCTTAATGGCAGGGTTTCTGTTTCCATCATGTGCTGTGACTTCTAATTTTACTTGAGTTCTTCCTTACACTTAATGGATTCAGTCATTCACTGGGTAGTGTAGCTAATGCAGATGTGAGAACAAGACTGCTGTCCATCTCTAAACAGCATTTTCTGCCAGAAAAAAAATGAATTTAGGAGTGAATGTTAATTTTTAGTGCTTACAAAATACTGTACAATAATAGAGATTTTTGATCGTATAATCTTCTTTTTTTAATTGCACAGAATAAAAAGCCATATGCGATGTATTTTGAAATGCTGACTCACATTCTACTTGGTGCTTGTGAGCCTCTCCTTTTGAATTTGATCCCTGCTCAGCACTGAAATTTTTCTCCTGAAATATATTAAAAATCAAGAATGGTGCAAAACAAACATATTTTCCTTCCATACTACTTAATATGTTTAATCCACCCACTTATACTATTTATATTTATATTTGGTGTATAGGGATATTTCCTTTCCATGTCTCTTTTTACAGAGGAGGCAGAAGAGCTGTTATTTATTTTGTCTGAATGAGCAATATTAGACAATTTTCTTACTTTCCATCCTATACTCTTTGTGAAGACCTTGCTGCAGGTGTGTTCTGTAAGTAAATTTTATTTGCCAATTTTCATGCATCTAGTGGAAGACAAAATTTCAGATAACATATTTCATTTGCAGGGTACTTATTGGTTCTCCATTAGTTGGCCAGCCTGAGAAAAGAACAGGAGATGTGTACAAATGCCCTGTAGGAAGGGAAAACCAATCCCCCTGCATAAAGCTGAATTTACCAGGTATGAAAGCAAATGAAGCTGATATGTTGAGGTTCAAATCGTGAGAGTGTTATTTAAGAAAATAGCTGTTAAAGTTATTTTTATAAAGAAAATTTACTTAGGACTCCAGAAGTAAATGTGAAGGAAGTCGTGTTTGTAATATCAAAAATATTTTTATTTTAAAACTTCTCATTGCCCTTTGGAAAACATGCTGATACTTCTAGAATGGGCATTGCCTGTGTTATCCAAATATTGTTATGACTGGCACTGATTGACTGTGGTTTGGCAGTTCTGGCAGAAAGGCCAGGGAGCATAGATTCATGGGCTACCCTTTCCAAAGCTCCCTGGAGCCAATGAGAGCCTTCCTATTGCCTATTCAGTAAGATTTTGATAAGCACCTAACTAGTAAGAGCCTGGCTGAAGTGCCTAAGTAAGCTGCAGGTAAATATTCATCCTTTGCTTTGCCTTGTGTCAAATGATACTCATTGCAGACAGAAAGAGATTTCTTCTTGATATGAATTCTCCTAAATATGCCTATCACCCTATTTTTTAATTTTTTCTTTTCCCTTGACAATCTTAAGATCAGTAATGTTAAAAAAAAAATAGCAAACATAAAAGCTATAATTCATTTATGGCAAGACAAGGTAAAAAAAAAACGAATGTTTGTGTTCTATTTAACAAAACTGTGTGAACAGTAATGTCTTGCTTTTACTGTGCTGTTATTTTTACTTTATTATTTTTGTAGTTAAAGAAAACTATTTGAGACAGCAACACAGACAAATTTTCTGGGACAAAAGCCAGTCTAAGAATTTTTTCTTGTTCTTTGCAACTGAAAGAGGAGGATGAAGGGGTGTTAAAATATTTGATGGAATCAGTGTCAGTCTGTGTTTTATTTTAGAAGCTGGAAGCCGTATGGTAGCAGATATATACTTTAACATTTTGTTTTCACATTCTCAAATACTTAACATTTTAATCTATTTATAGATGCTACTTCAGTGCCTAACGTCATGGAGGTAAAAGAAAACATGACTCTTGGAACAACCTTAGTCACTAACCCGAAAGGAGGCTTTCTGGTAAGAAAGAACTTTTTGGCAATTTCAAAAGAAGTCTGTGTTTTCCTTAGGTACCATACAAAACATTTCACCCTTTTTCATCTTTTAAAGGCATGTGGACCGCTCTATGCTTATAAATGTGGGCGTTTGCATTACACAACTGGAGTTTGCTCCAATGTCAGCTCCACTTTTGAAACTGTGGAAGCGATTGCTCCATCTGTACAAGGTATGCATGCCACAGGAATTCTCTTGTGTGTCTGAAAATACGAAGTGCCAAACAAGAAGAATGTATACACACAGGCATACCAAAAAGTATGAACTCCTTTCCTTAGCAAGTAGCATTACCAAGTTAAGTAAATGTTTTCATTGTCGGTATATAACCTAAATTCTTGCTAATTTTGGAGTTTATCTTGGTATAAACAATTATTAGAGGGCTATGTAACATCCAAACACAGCTGCTAAAAATAGTTACTTATGTTTTTTACTTAAGGCCAAAAGACTCTCTTTAAACAATGACAGCATGTTGTTAAGACTTAATACAAACCCAATTTAGTAATGCAAAAATCTTAAAGGCCTGGTCCTCTGGAATATCTGAGAGGAATTGATAAATATTTAATGAGGCAGGCTCACCGGTAAATATTCTTCTAACCCCATTCTTAAATATCTGTTTGCAAGAAAGTGCTTTGCTGTTCAAAGGAATACCAAACCACATAAAATACCATGGAAAAGTTGCTAAATGACAGTTTGCATCAAGTATGTCAGCTCAGCCTCACTACAGAGGGACGTATGTTTATTACTACATCATAAAAGTAACTGTAGCTGCAAGTATGTATTTGAACCTTGTGTAAATCAATTCTTATTAATGTTGCAATCTATGTTGCAGAGTGTAAAACCCAGTTGGACATTGTCATAGTCCTTGATGGGTCCAATAGTATTTATCCATGGGAGAGCGTCACAGATTTCCTAAACAGTCTCCTGAGAAACATGGATATAGGTCCTCAGCAAACACAGGTAAAATAATAGACATTTTATTGGTGTTTAACTGTGGAACAGAGAAAAGAATTCACAGGAAATTAGATGAGAGCATCATCTGTGGAATCCTTTATAATTATAAGACCATACTGCAGTGGAGTACCAGAACAAAGCAGCTGAAAACCACAACTAAGTCCATCTGTGCTGCTAAATAGTTATGTTAGGGAGGTACTCTCTTCCCTTACTATTCAGGCTGCCTGAAGAGACCAGTTTTCTAACTGACTGACAGAAGTTAAGCGTCTTAAGTGAGGCAGTTTGAGATTTGTCCTTTCCTACTTCCTTCCTTTCCACAGACACTTCTTGTCTTTGTAGCACAAAAGACATTTCTGATCCTCTAAGACAGACATTCATGGTTCAGACCCTTGATTGTAAGATGTCTGGACTAATGTTCCAGATTTTGTGCGGTGAAGCACCAAGCATATACATTTGAAATCACAATTAACAAATGGCTGTTAAGCTGCATGTTACTAATGGCAGAAGCCTCATTTATTCTTAAACAGAGGCCCAAATTCCCAGCTGCAGTAAATCCAAGTAGTTTCATCAGAATTCATGGATCTGCAACCAATTACTGCAGTTGAGGGCCTGAAATGTTTCACAGTCTTCTCAATAGAGTATGCAAACAGCAATTTGAGCATAACGTGAAGAAGGGGCAAACTGATTTTAACACTGAAAGGTTGCTTGACAAGAACCTCCTGTCACTTGTCCTTCTCTTTCCTCCTAAAATAAAGGATTTTTTAGGATTTTCTATGATATTTGACATGCTGTAGGCCAATACTCAATCTTTTTACTACTTCAGGTTAGGTCCTGTAGGTGTAAAGGATACAACTGTCTACAGACAGTATCTCTTTCATTTTCCAAGTTAATAGGGTTAACATCTAAGTTCCCCGTTGGCTGTGCTGAATGCTAGCTGGTAAATTGTGTATAAACTGTCACCTTTACAATTGTGTCCTGTTATTTTATACATGCTGCTTTCCCAGATAGTGTGGGGAAGAGGGAAAAACACTGTCAGATTTAACAGAGGGGAAAAAAAAATCCTGGTCCCTAAAGTGGTGATTACTCAAGCACACCTAGCATCTTGGGAAAATGCTTAAAGCTAGACTTCCCAGTACTGATCAATGGCTGTGTGAAAATCATTACTGCCTTGTGCCCAAAGGGTCTCATGGGGACGGTACGTAGGGCAATTAATGATACTGCACCCTCACCCTGTTCCTCACCCTGAGATTCTAAAATTTTTACATTGCCACACCTCTGTTCTGCTTGGTTTTGGATTCCTGCTTTGTCCTGCACAAAAGGTCCTCTTGCTGGTCTCCTGCTCGCGTTCCAGCAGCCAGCTATCTCCACCTACAAAATCCATTCTTTCCACGTTTTAGCATAGCTACCCTTTCTTCTCACACATATGCTTATTCACTCAAGAATGTCAGCTTTGGCATCTGGTTACTAAAGAGCTGAAACATTTGAGTGGCAGCTAAGAATGGGAAAAGGAAGAGAAAGATTGAAAAGAATTGAAAAATGGAAGGCAAATATATAAGGGATTGGGGGGGAACTTGTTACCTTTCCCCCTCCCTTCCTCCTCAGAATTCTATCCTAGCTCGCCCTCTCCTTTCCTCCCAGCTCCCTATCTAAGAACGCAGTTGTAGCCACAGGCAGTAGGAATTTTATTCTGTTTCTTCCACCCATGCTGTCTCCTTTCTCAGAGGCTGTATTTAAATAATCGTTGAATAGAGAAGAGGAGAAAGAGTAGAGCAGGCTGGTTTCTTCCCCTTCATCTAGGAACACTAAATAGAAATAAGAGAGCAGTTGTTTACTTTGTCTGTTTTAACCATTTTTTCCCATGTTCATTTTCCCAGGAATTTTGAGCTCATTGAAATCCAGTGTACTTTTACTGACTTCAGATTGTTTTCTTCTCATACAGGAAAGGAATGAAGTGATTACAGATTAGCTTGTTAGCTTGGGTGTGACTTGTTCAAAACTATGTTTTGATTACCAACTTAGAAGAATTATTTTTCACTCTCATTTACCCCGTCCTTGAACAATAGTCATTAGGGTTGTGGCAAGTCAGAAGAGATATTCCTCAGTATCCCATTTGGCATATTTGAAAGTGAAAGCTAGAAGATTCAGATGCAAAAAGACAAAATTTAGTATAATATTTTTCAGAAATACTTCCCTCCTTTCCTCTTTCCATTCTCTAAAAAATAATGCCATACTGATGGTTAAGCTGCATATCATGAGCTTGGGGATAGAAGTTGTAAAAAAATAGTGACCACAAAGAAGAGAAAATGGAATATGGATTAAATGAGAAAAATAATACAAGGACAAAGATATTTCACTCTGCCTTATTCCACATTTAAATACAACTGCAAAGAAATACTTTATTTTTCTCTTTTAAATTCTACAGAGACGACTATTTTTTTTTTAATTTCAAAATGTGTTTTTTAATCCTTCATATATGAGCAGGCTTCTAATAGAAGAATATTAAAAAAATACTTTGATATTCTCAGTTCCAACTTAAAAGCTATACTGTAATGGCACTCAGGAATTTTAAAACATGGTTTTTTTCTCCATTAATACATGAAATAGCTATCCGTAGGTACTTGGCCTGTTCCTTATTATATCTCCAAAGGGACTGTATCACTGCAATAATAAATTGTGCCATGTAGTACCTTATATCCAGAAGAACAGAAGTGTTTTAAAGAAGCTTTAAATAAAAAATTAGAATGGAGAAAGACACCTTCAGTGACTTAAAAGTAGTTTGTGTCTGACTCTTTTTGAGCATGGTAGACCAAAGAAATTGTATCTGGTTTTGGTTGTACTTCCTACATCCCTCTAGTGTAAATCCCATCATATAATTCTCATGTGCAACACAGTTTAGTAATTGATTAGGAAAGCCAGAATATGCTTTCCAAGAAAGAGGTTGTGTTCACTAACAGAAAGAACAACAGTAAGTTATTGTCATCTGGATTGTTTTGTCCCAAAGTGGAGCAGTCTTCACTTGCCTGTTCCCTCTTACAATGCTTTTTTCATAGGAACTGGAGACAGTTAAAGAATTATTCCCTTGTATAATATAAAATCTATTGTATGCTAGAGTAGGGAACATAAACGTAGGAATTAAAACGGTGTTTATGGTCAATAATGCTGGGAAGAATGTAGGTTTTTCTGGAGTGGAGCAGAATTCATGTTCTTCAGTATAATACTATTGCAATTTCCAGATTTAAACTCATTAGTGAATTTAAATTATGATTGCTGAAGTTATGCAGTTTGAAGATGTTTATTATCACATACTGGTATATTTGCACTTGCGTAGGTGTTTCACCAGTGGTTTTCTATTAGATTAAAAGAAGACAAAACTGCAAACCTTCATCACTCTCATATAATAAAACTCTAATTTTAAAAGTTGAACTTTAATTTATCATCCTACAGGAGACCAGGATATGCAGTCTAGCACTGTTTTGTGGATTCTGAGAAGTTATGTTACCCTTTGTGAGGTGTGGCTTATCAATGATGCCATGAAATACATAGAACATGATGACTAGTGTTTTCAATGCTACTGCTAAGGAAGGGTCTCACAGAACAATTGTATCCCATAAGATAACCACATGCCCCTTTTCCTTCCTGATTAACAAGCTCTGCAACACAGAGCAGTTCTCCAGACTCAGATGTTCTTCCTATTCACTTCCTGAGAAGGAAATGCTCAAAATGTTTACTTGCTGTGATCATGGACAGTGCTTCCTTTCAAGTAGGAAATGAGACAAGTCAGTGTCTTTTTTAGGAAAAAGACAACATCAGCATGGCTCTCTAGAACAGTGAAAGATGGGCAGGTATTTATTACCGTGATCTTGGCAGAAGTCAGTGGTTGATTTAACCCCTGATGTCAATGAAATCCTCAGTGCGGGAGCCTGGATCCACAAGTGCAGTCTCACTGGCATACAGAAGTCTCTGGCTGTGTTTCTTGTGCATGGTCCTGAAATAACTGAGGCATTCCTCCAGATCCAAAAGGCCAAGTATGATGAAAACCTGTTGTTTTTCATCAGTTAACAGTAATCTTATTAAATGATTGTCTCGCTCCGATTATCAGAGTGAGAGGAGGTTCTTTGATATATGTATACCCGACGTGAGATTAAGAAACAACTGTTCAAATGTTGGTCCGACCAGTTTATTACAGATCCTAGGCAATCAGGGAGTTGGAGAAGGGAAGGCCGGCAATTATTATGAATTAGGGTGATGGGGAAGGGAAAGCGGGCGATAGGAAAGATAGGAAAGAGCAAGAATGATGTGAAGCAGGGATAGTCACCACCAAAGATCGAGCAGCGTCCCGTTGCACAACGTTCTGATGGTCCGAGGCTGATACAGGAGCAGGAGCACAGGAGAAGGCAGCAGCAGAGCAGCTGTCCTTAGGCAGCAAGCAGGAAGTCCAGGAGTAACAGGCAGCAAGCGGGTAGCAGTCCCAGGAGAATCCAGCAGCAGGCAGGTAGCACGGCACGAGGAATCTGATGTTAGAGACCTCACCTCTCTTGGTTGTAGGTCCCATTTTTATCCTAAATCGTGTCATTCCTAGGCGCTTAGGTAAGAGTCATGTGCAGCACCCCTGAGATGGCTATCTCCCTCGAGATGAGCCCATACAAAAGTCCATTTCCCAGCCATTAAGCTGCTACTTATCTCTTTCTCCTTGCCCCTGACCTGCAAATCTTCAGACAAAAGATTTTTCCAACTTTGACCAGGACTTGCCTGGGCTTGTCCATTTGTGCTCCTCAGCAAGCTGTGAGACAAAGGTGCAAAAAAGAATAATCTCTTACAGTGATCAGCAGCATCCTGTTCAGATTGGGTTGTATGAAGGAGTCAAATTATTTGCTAATAATCATTAGCAAAATAATAATAATTATTAGAAATAGTTTGTTGGCTGCTACCATAAAAAAATGGAAGAGAAGAAAGAAAACTCAGTCATGAAAGTAGTATTATCTACAGAACAGAAACAGCCACAGCATGTTGTCTCAGTGTCTCTTTCAGAGATAGATGCCACAAAATCGTTGCCTTAGAGAGAAAGGGTTAAAATTTTTGTATTTAGCATCAGATACGTAAGATTCTTCATCTGGAGCCATAAGACTGCTGCAAGCAGTAATAGAGTGTGTGCCCAGCCAACTGTGTAAGCCCTGTGCAGAATTAATGCCATGCTGCCCAGGAGAAGGTGCAGCCTCTGCATACCCTTGGCTGCAGGTGGAGGAGCGCATGTCTCTGAGAGAGATTTAAAACATCAGAAAAAGGTGAAACTTGTCCTTGCTTGGAAATTGCATAGGTTCTTCCAGATTAGATTGCATTTTCAAAGGGTAACAGGAAGTGGGATAGATTTTGCATTACACTTCTGTAATTTTATGTAGATAGTGTTTCATAATGATCATGATATCAATGTCTAGTACCAAGTATTTGACAAAATACACTCTCCTACTACAAGTCACCCTTTTTGTTTAGATAAAAGAAATGAATGCCAGCAATCAAACATTATGCATGGTCTGAGAGGCTATGAAAGTACCTCAGAAAACATTTACAAAGCAATTGCAAAGTAAATACTAAGCCACATCTAAAATAATATGATGCTTAGTATCTACATGCTAGAGTGCTTTTAAAAATAGATGAGTGAGAATAAATGTGCCATGTAATACTGCATCATCCTAAATGATACCTATAAATTGCTATGTGTAACATAAAATTGAAATATGCTAATGGAACATTGTGTGGATTCTTCCCAGTAAAAGCTGTCAAGTACCTGCCAAAACATTAAAAGTGACAGAAATGAACGAGGGAAATTAATTAATATTTACAGATATTGCTTATCTTCTTTTTGTTATACATTTTGTTTTTGCAGCAGGTTCCCTCAAGCATTTGTGGTTTGTTTTCAATTCAGCATGATTGGGTTGTTTTGAGTCTTTCCATCATTTCCCCATTCCAGGAGCCACCATTTTGTGTTCTCCCCTCTGGCATTTGTCAGGGGTATTACTTTGGCTTACCTGCTCTTGTGGTAATGGTTATGTCCTATTGTCTTCATAAAGATACGGGTTCTTAGGTGTCCCTCTCAACCCCAAGGGTCTAAATTTGTCAATAGAATGTTGTTTCTAGGCTGCATGTAGGGTAACTATCCTACTGGTTTATGGAGCAGTATGTTTGGATAGAATGAGGAGTTACATGTGAAATACAGACACATATTTTTCAAGGAAATCTCTTTTGAAAAGTTGTGACTGCTTGTTAAGGCACTGGGTGCCTTGTCTTAGAAGTGAGCAGATCTGCATTTCAGATTACGCTGTGTCAGGAAGAACAAGGAGTTGAGCCTGCATTTTACTTTGCTCCTATTTTTAATAAAGAAACAACATAGAAACTTGAAAAGATTTCCTTGACGTTAACTGTTTTCTAGTTTGTCTTGTTCAAATGTTTATAGGTACTTCATATTTGGGTGAAAGATATGAAGTTTATTTTTTTTCCTGGCTTTAGGTACAGATGAGCATTTACCTCCCTGCAAGAAACACAGCTACTTTATTTAATGGTACTTGATTTTTAGTATGAATGGTGTATTTCAGGTTGGAATTGTTCAGTATGGGCAGACTGTAGTCCACGAATTTTACCTGAACACTTACTCAACAACAGAAGAAGTGATGGCTGCAGCCTTGAGAATACGTCAGAGGGGTGGCACACAAACTATGACAGCCCTTGGAATAGATACAGCAAGGTAAGTTCACAAAATATTTTCCTGAATATGACAGAAATAAGTTTAAACAGGTACCAAAATAGGATGTGGCTGACTTCATTTTAGCTTGATAAATGAGATTTGAGGAAAGGCTGGATAAAAAGACTCTGTCCGACCTCTATGACAGTTATATGTGGCACACTGAAAAGGCAGCTGTTTCTTGAATGGAGGAAATGGGAAAGAGAAAACACATGGAACAAGGTTGTAGTCCTAAGCAAAGGCAATTGAAGGACTTGGATGTCCACACAGATTAGGTAGGAACAGTGAAATTAAGTATTTCAGAGGAAATGGGGAAAGATAGAATTTTTAGTTTTAATTTTTTTCTTCTGAGGTTAATGTTATTGTAGGATTTAAGTCCACATTTGTCAGCAAGTCTGGAAACTTTATATCAGAAGGCTTTAAATCTTCTAGAGCACTGGGAAATTAAAAACTCATTGAATCTTAGAACAGTTTGGGTTTGAACGGTCCTTAAAGACCATCTGATTCTACCCTATAGACTACCTTTAAGCAATAAAAGTCTGCATTAAGGCCTCCCCCAAGCCTTCTGTTCACAAGACTGAACAAGTCCAGCTCCCTCAACATGTCTTCACAGGAGATGTGCTCCAGCCCTCTGATCATCCTTGTTGTCCTCCTCTGGGCCTGCTTTACCCCCCTAGGTGGGTCACCTGGTAATAGAAAGAGATTGGATTGGTCAAGCAGGACCTGCCTTTTATGAATCCATGCTGTCTAGGCCTGATGCCCTGATTGTCCTGCACGTGCTGTGTGATCACACTCAGAGATGGCTCTAGCACAAAAGATTACCTAAGAATGGACTGTATTGATACACACAAGTATAACAATGATCTGTGTTGCTAAGCCTTTCATATTTTTTCTCTTCTACTTCTTCTAGCATAACAGCATAACCATGAAAAACATGTCTCCCTTCCCAAATATTCACCTAATTTAAATGTGCAACATCTTACTGATTAACTATTTAAGTATCTGGTTTGTTGATACTACATCTTAAAACCAACAACATTGTTACTTATTCACAAGTAATATTAGAGGAATACTTAGATACCAGTGGGGACTTAAGTGAGCCCAAGCAAGTTCATGGAAGCAGAATCAGTTAGCAAATTCTGAGAAACTGCATGTGGTTCAGAAAGTCCCTGTGCACCACAAAACATCACTGGCTTGTATATACAGGAAGTATCGACAAAGATTCCTCAGCTCTTGCAGTCCTTCCTAACTTCCATTTCTGGCTGTCATCTGAGGTGAATCTTAGCTTTTATTCGTCTGGGAAGTCTTAAAGCTTGGTGATATTTTTCTAAAAAGAGGAAGCCTTGCTTCCTTCTGTCTTCTCCAGAACCCTAATCCAGCCTTTGCTTTTCTGGTTCCATGCAGAACCATGTCATGCCCAGCCTGCATGAGCACCACCCGAAACCTCAGTGTTCCTTTCTGCATCTGTGGTATTCATTGAGTCACCCACACATGCCATCACTCACTGGGAGCCTACTTCTGCCATGTCTACAACATCCTGTAGATGTGTGCTGGTAACTGAAGAAATACCTTGACCACTCAAAGCTCTGCTTTAGTGTGGAAATAGATTTCTTTGTATGTGGATTTTGGGGGAGAGGTGTTGATTGATGTTGTGTTTTATTTTTTAAGCTGCCAAAACTGTTTTAAGGTGACAGTTTATTTAGTTAGGAAAATAATTATTCACCATCCAACACTGTGCTTTTCTTCTGTCACCACTGAAAGAATCCTTGTGAAGCTCTTTGTCTGTAAACTGTCATCTAAATTTCAATTGTTCCTGTTTGTATTAGTTCCTGGTTAATTTTTATTTCTTTTTCCTGTTTCCTAGTTAATGTAAAGCATTTTATATCAGGGTTGACTAAGTGAAAATAATGCATGCGCTAAATGTTGACTTTGCCTTTTTCCAAACCCTTTATACTCCCTTTAGGGAAGAGGCATTTACTGAGGCTAATGGTGCACGAAGAGGAGTACAAAAAGTAATGGTTATTGTGACTGATGGGGAATCACACGACAACTACAGATTAAAAGAAGTGATTGATAAGTGTGAAGATGAAAACATTCAGAGATTTGCTATTGCTGTAAGTGAAACATAATGGGAAAAAAGTAGAAATCTTAAAAGCATATTTCACCTTCCAAATGTCTGTTTTAAAAGTTCATGTCACTGAATCTTGATGGAAATATGATCATTTCAGAGAGTTAAAAAAAAAAAATGAAGCTAAAATAACATTTTGTTTTCTAACTTTAAAGCATGTAAGAAAAAACTGTCTGACAGGGTTTGATTTTGGTTGGTTTGTTTCTTTGTTTTTGTGAAGATAAAGGAGAGAAAGAGTTTGAGGGGCAGTATAAAATCTAATCTGTCTTTTTAAAAGAAATAGTGAACAAAGCGCATTAGTTCAAATCTGAGCAGTTTCTATAGACACACTATCCACTTAGAGAGAAACAAAAACAGCAAAGGTGTATTGTGGGTGTACTGTGTGCTGGGATACTAAAGTTGTCATTTTCATGTTGAGCAATCTCAGTAGCTGAATGAGAGGATGAATATGATGGAAGCTCACTCATACAGAGTGATACAGAAAAATTAATGATAGATTTGGTGTAGCCTCTGCTATATTTGTATTCTATACAAATATTCAGTATTCTATACTGGAATCATCTGTTTTCTCTCATTAACTTTTAAGGTACACTGGGTTGTCTCTGCTCCTATCTCTCTCTTTTTTTTTCTGAGCAAAAGCAACTTGTTTTATAATTTTCTCTGGTTCTGAGTACAGACTAAATAATTTCAAATACTGAAAGCAGTTGAAGATAGTAGATATTACACTATTACACCATACGGTTGTTTTGCTTGCTACTGTTGATGCTTTCAGAAAAAAAAAAAAAAAAAAAAAGAGCTCTCATACATTTCTGTTCTAGTTACAAAAGAATGGCTTTTAATCAATTGAAACTATAAATCCGAGGGAGGTTTTAATAGAGCAATGAAGGTTGGATATGATTTTCCAATATTTTCTGACAACCTGCCTCAAAGGTACCTTTAGAAACAGGATTTAAAACATAACCTTGACTCTTTTTTTTTCAATCTTTTTTAAATGCTCTTTAGATTCTTGGCAGCTACAGCAGAGGAAATTTAAGTACTGAGAAATTTGTAGAAGAAATAAAATCAATTGCCAGTAAGCCTACTGAAAAGCATTTCTTCAATGTCTCAGATGAATTGGCTCTTGTAACTATTGTTGAAGCACTTGGAGAGAGAATATTTGCCCTTGAAGGTAGGACATAATTTAAAATTTTACTTTATGTCTGCATTACTACTGAAGCACATACAAGTCCACTTGCTTTTGTCTTCCTCTGCAATGTATTGTGCTGCTTAAAATGCATTATGCAAGTATTTTTTCAGCTGATCATAAAGATATTTTACAGTACACATCAAAAACATGGATAATAATTTGAATTATGTTCAGATGGATTAGAGCAGATGGAGACAGTAGCCTAGAAGGGTAAGAAGGGTCACTGTAGTAACCATTACCATTTTACACCCTGGGTGAACTAGAATTCACCTTCCCTTATGTAAAAGTGTTGCAAGAGCATGTCCTAGACTGCCCCATGATCGTGTGTTTGTCTGCCTTTGCCTTTAAATTCTCTATGGTTAGTTATTAACTATAGTGTAATAGTTTGTTGTACAAGTTAATGTGAATTTAGTATATAGACTTGGCAAGATATATTTTTTCCGTTGGAAATGTTTGTGATTGTAAGATTTTAGCAGAGAAAGGTCATCTCTTAATGTCTGCTCACATTCTCCATCCAAATTAGGCAACACCATCCAACTCTGTTTCAAGTACGGTGCTGGTAATAGAAGATTGAAGTTTATTAGTTATAAATTACAGTGGCCAACTCTGAAGGGCTTAGTGTCATACAAAGATAACATCCATCTGTTTGGGCTTATTTTTTTCAACATTCCAGCTCTCCAAATAGTTACAATAGTGTAGTTTATAGCTGGAACAAAAGATAATGTTGAGTTGAATGTTAAGAAAAAAATACAAATATGAGAGATTATTTTAAAGATCTTTAAATATGAGTTAATGTTTCTTGGACATTTAGGTATTTTTTTAGTGTATCATTTAGTGTGAGTTAAATATTTCTATCTTCCATTGACTGCTACTAAATATTTTTTTTTTCCATTTTGTATATTCTTATCTTTTTCCTTTCCGGAGGATTTTATTTCCTCATTTATAAAACAAATTTACTTGAGATGAATTTAATCTCTCTAAAGTCCAAAGTTTAGCTTAATGAAGTTTATTAAGTACTTTAAAGTTCAGGGAATAGAAGCTCTTTTGTTAAGTTTATGTTTGATAGGAAGAATACACTTTCTCCTACAAAACAGTTATTCAAAGAGATGTTGAAAGCTTAGCCATCAGTTTTTGAGACATTAGAAAAATCATTGTCTTTTATTATTAGAATAAAATCTGTTAATCACCCCTGTTATGTATAATGAAATGTTAATGGTAATTTAATAAACTGCTTTACTGGTCCATGACAGGATAAAGGATATAAGACATGAAAACACTGAGTTTATGGACATCCGTACACTTTGAGTAATCAAATTCAAGGATTCACAGTATAGTTCAACCCACTGAACAACCAGATGATACCAGAAAAGACAGTGTCACTTTGCTATGCTCCTCCTTGTCCCTTTCAGCAGTCAGTAGCCATTAGGTAGCCTGGCTACCACATGAAACCCCAGCCTGTGCAAATAGCGGAGTAAACTATGCTGGCCTTAACTTTCTGTTGATGAGGGAATGCTTTATTAGCCTCCTGCTACTGAAGGAGTTCATTTTATATTTTTCCTCTTGTAGATGTCTTGTTTTCATTTTGTTTTCTTTGTCTTTAAAAAATACTGGAAATGAGAATTCAGAGAGAGTTGAGTAATGAAATCCAACGAAAACTCACACTTGACAGCCAGTGGATTTTTACACATAATCTTTTTCATATGCCTCTGTGTCTCATGGCATGCTTAACAGCATTTTTATGATTTATCCAATCTGTAGGCAGGCACAAATGTTTTTTCACAAAACATCCTTTATTAGATGCTTGGCAGTTTGAAACTCAATGGAAAGTTAAAGTGGGGGCCATTATCTAAGCAGAATTCAGAAGTGCACATATTGACAGTACTGGCATTGTCTTCTGCCTGAAGCTTTGAGATTCCTGTCTTTCTCAGCTCATTAATGAGCATCCTTTGTTGCATGATTAATGCTGTCACTGAAAAATATTGTTTACCAGAAAATGGGTAACTTAAAATCTTTATACTCAAAAAGAACCAAATTTTTTTCAGACTTAGCAAAGCAGCTACTTCTTGTGAAACATGCTGGCCCATGTTTGTATGTTGAACATTTTGTGTTTGAGATCACGTCTGCTTACTATGGCTAGTCATAAATCCCATCAATTAGCAAAGACATGCACAAGTGAGCAGTCGTTGTGGTTTAGCTGCTGAGTAGCAGAAGTTCAGTATTATTTAGTAGTCCTGATACCTGAAATTCATGCAGCCATAGCTTGCTATGCCTTGGTCTCTTCCTCTCTGTTTGAATTTTGCCTCAGTACTCAGCTGGTATCAAATTAGCAGTTCTTCCTGGACAACCCTCAGAACAGATATCATAGTTCCTTTCTGCTGCCTATTACCATGTCGTGCTCTCAATAAGGAATCAATATGCAGAATATAGTTACCTAACTCATTATGCTTATATACCTGAGAGCAAAGCACCCTACTGAAGGCCCACCAGTTTAGTAAGTAGCATGTGACTACCTGAAAAGATATTGACAATAGTACTAAATCACGATTCCTTTTTTATTCAGCCACTGAAGAGAAATAGAAACATTTCCATTTGAATTTCTGGGAAGAATTATTGTTCCCAAGCCCTTCCCTAAAACTTATGAATCTTGGATGGTTGAGATTTTCCTATGTTGTTTTTAACAAAGGTTCATACAAACATCAAATGTTTTTCATTTAAAGTTCTACCAGCTGCCTACAAATTTTTAGTTGCTTGAATACGAGGCTGGGGTTACATGGATATGTTTTATTGTTCACTTAGCTCAAGTGGAAAATGGCTTAACCATATTAATCAAACATTCCAAACATATTTAACATGAGCCTGAGGTCAAATCTCAGTTTTAGCCCAGAAGTATTACTTGGACAAGTTGTGAGACATGATCTTAAAATGGAAATAGTTTCTTTCACTTAATGGTAGCATTTAACACAAATCTTAATTTCTGTATTTATTGTGAAAATCTGTTGCAAGCTATGTTCACAGAATAGTCTAGTTAATTATGTTATCCTTTACTATCATGCAAGCATTTTCATTACGCTATTCAGACTTCTTTTTTTTTTTTTTTAATAGCAACGACAGACCAACAAGCAGCCTCATTTGAAATGGAAATGTCACAAGCTGGTTTCAGTGCTCATTACTCCCAGGTAAACAAGCTGTCTGAAAAGAGAAGTTAGTTTACAAAGTAGATTTTGGTTGGTAATGGTACAAATTTTGAATGAGCATCCAGAATTGTTTCTGCAGCCCTGTTCCTTGTTTGCTGTTGGATATTTCCAAATTTCCTTTAGTCTAGTATTTTGTAAAATGTCCGTGAAGAAGGATTTTAAACAATGGGAGAGAATAAGTGTCTTATTCACACTAATTCTAAATGTAATGCTCCTATAGTACTTTTCTACCAGGGAAATATTCTATAATATGTTAACTATAAAACCGTTCCCTATAAATATTAACATATAAAAATGTTATTGTATTGTTTTGATGAAATTTAGGCAGAAGATATGTATGTAATGAATATTTCTGTAATGGATATGGTCTGAATTATTAGCTAACACACGGTTAGCTCTGTTAATATATTGAATACTTCAATTCTCAGGGGGTAAACACTTATGAAACGGGATGTCAAAATCCCTGGGAATATTTGTTAGTAGAAGAAATCACTCCCTGCATATGTTATTTATTTTTGAAAATCAGAAAATACCCATGCTTGATGTACACAAATGAAATGTAAATTTAGCATGAGATCAAAGAACCGGAAAGAGTTAGACTTTAAAGATGTGAGAAAGTAGTGATAGTTGAAAAGAGCACAATAGGAAAGTAATTGAACTGAGCAGACTTTGAGTGATCCAAGACAAACTGACATATGTAGGAAATCCTTCTGTACAGCTTTGTATACAACTCAGCATATCACTGGCAAAACAAAGAATAGAAGACCTTCAGTAGGATTTAACATAAATTCTTTACTGCAGAAATAGTCTGCACCCATTTTCACTCTGTGCGCTATGAAATTGTACATTATCCTTCAAATGCTGTACTTCACCTAACATACAGGTCTTATCCTATAAGATTATCTATTTGGTAGAGCATATGATTGAAGTTACCATAAAACTGAACTGCTGTCATCAGAACTTCAGAAGTGGGTCCTCAGTCCTTATTGTGTTGACAGACTCAGGGTATCTGATGTCTCTTCTACTTAGAAGATGACATTCATGCCTTCAGGCAGAGCATTTATCCTTGACAAAAGACGCTTTTTAAATACAAGTCAGCACAGAACATTTCAACTTCCTAAAAGTTCATCTGCAGACAGCATTTAGATATACTATCTGACTAGCTTTGCTAAATCTATTTCATCTTTCTATCTTGTGTGTCATGATGGGCTAAAATTGCAGGAGCTGTATTTCAATCTGTCACTCTTTTTTAGTGGTCAATGTTTTTTTAATTGTTTATGTTTTTATCAAAGAGTGTGAGACATCCTCTAATTGGGGGGCTATAGTATATTCAGAAAAGCAGGGCTAAATCTGGTGTGCATGCAGAAAGCATTGCCCAGCTAAGTACTGTGATGAATGAAAGTCTAAAAAAGATTCACATAGAGAATAGGCTTTTTGTTTTTCTCTATACAAGGATTGGGTTATGCTTGGAGCAGTTGGAGCATATGACTGGAATGGCACAGTGGTCATGGTGAAGGACAGTGCTGTTTCAATACCAAGTAATGACACTTTTCGCGACAGGCATTCAGAAAAAAATGAACCCCTTGCGGCCTATCTAGGTAAGAAAATTAGCCCATATTGTAATATTTTTTATAAACACTCTCATACGTCTCTTTTACAAATATTTCTATTATCTTACTTTCTGTGAGTCTGGGGAAATTTATAATGTATGACATGTCTGTTGTATGATTTTTTTGTTGTTGTTCTTTAAAAAGCAATCAATCGAAAAGCAAGTCCAAACACTTGTAGCCCTAATTGTACCTGGACTTTTCTCCAGTAGAGATCTCCAATTTGTTCAGAGATCTCAAAGTTTCCCCTTGCACCCTTCTCAAAATTTTCTCTGCCTTCATAAAAAGCTTTATATAATATCCAATCTTCTTTACTTAAAATTAAGCTGCCTTCTTTCACTTGCTGGACAAGATCAAGAGCTTACCACCATCCTCCTTATAATAATGTTTTATATCTTGACAGGTATCTTTCTACACCTCCTGGTTCTGTTTGCTCTCTTGTACCTTCTCTCATTTAATCCACATCTTCACTGATGAAGAGTCACCAGTAGAATAATTTAGTCTTTTCCCCTAAACACATTTTTTCCTTATTTACAGAATTCCATTAACTTTTTTTTTTAATATCTTCAATTCAGGCCTATTCTCCAGAATACTTGCAACTTTACTGCAATTTTTATTTATCCGCAAATCTTATTAGTCTTCACTCAAGTTGTTAAATTGTCACAAATACTAAATGGAGCTAGATTCAAAATGCTTCCAGAATCAGACAGGACACTATCGGTTTGACAGCCAATGACAACTGTTCTTTTCAACCAGCTATTCACAGGTTATTTCCCCTGTACCATCATCCTCTTGCACTACCTAATAATAGCAAATAGTACATTATAAAAAATTCTATTGAAGTTTAGGCTTACCAGCCTATGAACACATTTGATGATACACTGATGCTTATGACTCTGAGCCTGCAGACAAATACACCTTCATCCCTTTTGACACTGCTATTTTTCTTTAGCATAATTAAGAGTAGGCATCTGCTTGTAGAGCCAAGCCTTAGAAAGCCTCTGAATCACAGCAAATATTTCTGATGCATTCTGTGTGTACTGTGTCATGAATTCTTTTCTGCTTCCTAGGCTACACTGTAAATTCAGCATTGACACCTGGAGGTGTGCTGTACATAGCAGGGCAGCCACGATACAATCATACTGGTCAAGTCATCATTTATAAAATGGAAGGAAGAGAGGTGCAAGTACTTCAGAGGTTAAAAGGAGAACAGGTAAGTATGCAATCATGATTAACATATGAGAGGAATATGGCATGAAAAATTGAAATAATGATTTCAAATGAGAAAACTCTTGTTACAGAAGATCCAGATAGAACTGTAAGTTATAATCAGAAAGATTACAAGATGGGAAACAAAAGTTAGGTAAATGCTCTCATCTAATATGTAGCAGGGAGTAGTCAGAGACTCTTGGAGATCTACTCTATGTGTAAACCTTTGCTGATGTCAAAGTGGTTACAGCCATCTCTAGATTGTAACATCTAGTTACATAATTAGAGATGGTAGTATAGTATTATGCTTAAACAAGTTGAAAGACCTGCCAAGTCCAGTCTTTCTAGGCTGCAGCACAATCTTTGTTCTGGACAAATCATGTTATATAATTTTCATCTTCTACAGCTGCCATCTGCCTCTCAGCTTATCAGTCTTGGATACTTTCATAGTCAACAAAGGAATGCAGGCAATTTCAAGGTTTGAGTGATCTGGCCCATCTGAGGCCAGTATCCAGCACTAGAAAGGACCACTTTCCATGTTGAGTGTAAAGGAAACAAAGGCTGTCTAGCTTAGCTGTAAAGAAATGTTAGATTCATCCCACACCTTGTGCCTAGACTATATATCTATCACTTTGGAGATAGGTAGGACAAGGGAGAATGGTTTTAAACTGGAAGAGGTGAGATTTAAATTAGATGTTAGGGGGAGTTTTTTTCACTCAGAAAGTGATGAGGCACCAAAATAGGTTGCATTCAGAAGACATTCAAAGCCAGGTTGGATGGGGCCCTGGGCAGTCTGATCTGGTGGGTGGCACTGCTGCCCACAGTAGGAGATTGGAACTGTGTGATCTTTAAGGTCCCTTCCAACCCAAACCATTCTATGATTCTATGATCCCACTTTTTTTCCCCTGGCAAGCCTAAGACCATTGGTTTTCCTCTTTATATTGATTACTATTGTGACTAGCTTGTCTCTCCTGACGTGTGCCAGTCTCCTTAGCAGATAAGAGGCTCCATCTGTACTTCTCAAGCCTACAAATTTGGATGGATCATTCTTAAACAAAAAATCTAACAAGGAACCTTAAAGCAGAAAACAAGCTTCTAAGGCAAAATGACCAAAAGGGTCTGCGTAATGATGACATTTGGCATTGTTGTAAGCAACTGTAAAATACATCTCTGAATTGGATTTGTTGCATAATGCTGCTGACTCTACCTCTGATTTATACCTTTACGTTCCTGCAGATTGGCTCATATTTTGGGGGTGTTATTACCACAATTGACATCAACAGGGACTCATTTACAGACCTTCTTCTTGTTGGAGCTCCTACGTATATGGGAACTGAAAAAGAGGAGCAAGGGAAAGTGTATGTTTATGCTCTGAACAAGGTATGGATTATATTTATTGACCAAGAACAGAATATGTTCCTTTTTGTCTTCATATCCTTATTTCAATGAAATATGATAATTTGAGCTGGGAAGAATGACTTGCTGAAAAACAGAGAAGCATGTTTTTGGTAACAGAACACAGTACTGATTATTTTTTTACTTTCTTCTCAAACCTTTATTTCTCACTTTTATTCTAGTAGAGTATTTTTTATAGATAAATATTCTCTAAACTGCAATACAACATAGATGCAAATTTATTAGGTTTATTTTTTTATCATATTTTCTTTCTGCTGTCATGCATTAGGGAGAAGTAGGGCTCATCCATCCTAAAAGTGTCTGTTCCAATGTTTTTGTGACTCCCCAACTTAGATCTAAGCCCCATACATTCATCAGCTTTTTTAACATGTCACAACTAGATTGAGGAGTACCTCAGATACACCTGATTTTCTTCATTTGATAAGTCCCTCATACCCAGTTTCTATATATTTTTTTTTCTTTTTTTTCCCTTCTTTTAGTCTAACATTACTGCGTATTGTTATAACAGTTATCAAAATAGGTCCTAGAAATAATGGTCTTTTACTATGCCATCGCAGGAAAAGGGCCTAAAGAGACTGGATCTATTTGACAAATAGCTCTTCCAGTTTCTACATGCATGTTGCCAACAATAGATTGACAGTGAATAAAGTTGGCTAGAAAAAAAGAATTCAGCGTCCTCTAATTGCAAGTGTTTGAAATTTGTTTTTCCTGTTGTTACTTTTATGCATCTTCAAACAAAGGAGATGCAGCAACTGCTTGCATTTACTAATCATTAAATTCCTGGGGCTAACCTCTTGGAAAGACTGGCTACATGTCATGCTGTATGTGTGGTTTTGATCTAGGATTCATGCACACTGGACACTGTTGGCCAGAAGAGTACATGTGTGAGGGCATGGAGTTTGTGTGTGCTGAGGATAGAATTCAATCTATGTAAGAGAAATGCATTATTTTGTTTTGGAATAACAGTATTGCCTTCTGTGATTCCTCTGAAACTTGTCTTACTTCTCAAATTAAGAGATGGCCTTTGAAAGAATCTTTTCACTATGTTGAGAATGAGGTGGATTACTTTCAGTATCATCCAAATACTGCTATGAAACTGTGCTTTCTTGTAAAGCTGTAACTTTGGCATAAGCATATGTATATCGTAAGCATGTGCAGAAATGAGGGAGCAAGATTGCCTTTCGTACCCCCTGCTTAATAACAACATTATAGTTACAGAATCCGTTTCTACAGTGCACTCAATCATTATGAATAGTATATAATTGTTTCATTTAACTCATCAGTTTGTCTTTTGTAAAGGAACTCTTTAAAACCTGCATCACTAAAATGTTTGTGGAAATCTACTAACTCTAAATCTGTTCTTTCACAGACAAAGTTTGAATATCAGATGAGTCTTGAACCTATAAAACAAACATGCTGCTCACCATTAAAACATGACACCTGCAAAGTTCTTAAGAATGAACCCTGTGGAGCACGCTTTGGGACTGCAATTGCTGCAGTGAAGGACCTCAACCTTGATGGATATAATGACATCGTAATAGGATCTCCCTTAGAGGATGATCATCGGGGAGCTGTTTATATTTATCATGGCCGTGGCAACACAATCAGTAAAAAATATACACAGGTATGAGGTTAAACTTAACAGGCTGGCAGCTTCTGTAAATCTGTGTAGGTCAGTTCCCATTTCCACATGTCTTTCCAACATAGAATCAAATTCTGACTTCCCCGGTCACTACAATTTCTTTTTTAAACTGCTGAGTACTTTTAAACTCAGTCCGATTTAACTAAATTTGACTCTAATATTGTTAAAAGATATATTTGCATGTTTTTATTAGAAACCTCCTGGTATATTCTGTACAGCCAGAAAAGTAGATATTTTGTAATTCTGAATATTTATAGCATGTTTGTCACCATGATAACCTTTTTAGGAGTATTGTAAGGAAAATTTAGCAGATTTAAGAGTTTAAAAGCCATCTAACTGCCAACAAATGCGTGTTGCATGTTCCTATGAAATCCATCAATATTCACTGTATAAATCTCTTAATGCTTTTCACAGCGCATTGCTTCTGGTGGAGACGGGGAGAAAGTGAAATTTTTTGGCCAGTCTGTGCATGGAGAAATGGATTTAAACAATGACGGTCTGATTGATGTCACTATTGGAGGCCTTGGTGGGGCTGCCCTCTTCTGGTACGGATATTCGCAGCAGCTGTCAGGCTAGAAAATAAGCATTTATCTTGCGATATGTATATAACTGTATGCTCTACAGTTTGGACTGTTTCAAGAACAGTGATTTTGTACCAGTTTAATCTCATATTTTGACACTGGCTGTGACTATTCATACTTTCATGTGTCTCTGGAAGTAGTATAAACATTACTAGATAATAGTTGAGGTTGGACTACATGATCTATAGAGTTCCCTTCCATCCCCAACAATTCAGTGATTCTGTGAATAGTAATGAATAAAGGACTGTTTTAGGGTATGTTTTTGAAATCTGGTGATTTCTGTCCTCACAGATCATATTTAGAATAGAAACTGATTTCATTTGTGGAGCAAACAAAAATAAGGGAGTTGGGGGGAAGCATTTTCTTTTATACTGTATATTGTTTTATTAGCAATTTGAAGGACAGGTTCAAATGTAAGGGAATCACTAAGACAATGCAACTCACTTGACCTCCTACTACTGAAACTCTAGTTTGGCTCCCTACAAAATAAACTTGGACAAAAAGGTGTCTGGTGACTAGTGAACTTGTTTGTTTGTTTGACAAAAGATCACAATTCCAGTGGAATAATGAGCAATAGATATTGAAGGAAGAAGAGTAAAATACCGGTAATATAAATAAATGAGATTACATATAATCTCTCATTTCTAAAGCACAACTAAAGCTATTTCACAATTCTCTCTCTGGTAAGGCAATTGCTAGGCCAGCTCCCTGTCCTGTTGTCCTCTTTAACTCACCATCTGGTTTGGCAGGTCTTGCTTACCATCCTCAAACTGCCAGATTTCCTTGACTTCATCTGCTGGCTTGTCTTTGCAAAAGCTCCACGTGTCATTACCAGCTAGCACCTTTGCTGGCTTTCTCTGCTATTTCACCTGTTAGCAAAAATGCGTACAACACTGGAGCATAACACAATTCACCTAAACACTAAAGATTTTCTGAGAATTTCTCTCATTTCACAGCCTGTAGAAGACTCCTTAGCAAAGTCATTTTTCTGGTTCTGTTTTCTTGGCTTCTAACTTTTGCAGCAGAAGAATATCACAGAAACTTTTAATCTTCTTAAAATATGTTCAATTATACTGTTTTACCCTCCATTCCTCCTCTGCCTTTTTCCTTGTTGCATTATTTTCCCCAGAAGTCTTGCAAAGTTTATAGGACAGCTTTCATTACAGAAAAGAATGCATGAAAATCTTTGTAGTATCAGGATCCGAAACTGTACAATAATTAGTATTATTAACAATAATAGCACAACTTCAGACTTTAAGAGTTAAGATCCACATTCCCCCACAAAAAAACAAAATCAGATGTTAGATTTGATATCGTAACATTTCCTGATTAATAGTTTGTGTCTTTAATTTTGGTGACATTTTCCAACTTTTATCTAGGATAATGACTGTTAAGTTCTTTGTTTTTATAAAAGCTGGAATCTTCCATAACAAGTCTCTTCTGCAGTGGTACCTAAAACACACAATATTCACATTAAGGCTGTAGAGATTTGTCCCAGGGAGAATTGTTATGTTCTGTAAGTTTGTCATCATTTCGATGCAATCAATATCTAATCTATTTTAAGTCTTAATAATATTAAAAGAATCTTTCTCTCTTCCAATTTGGCCTTCAATGCTTACAGCAGCTTTTGTTTATTTACGTTACTGTAATTTATTGTTCTGTCAGCATTGGATTGAATTCACCGGTTTATGTGTGGGAACATCAAAAGACTCTTTTCCAAAAATTCCTTGAAATATGTTTTTGACGAAGAGGGATGCCACAAAAATTGCACTTATTCTCAGTGAGTTGTATGGTCCAGGGTGATAAAGGCTCCGTAGACAGATCAGCAGTGCTTAGCCAGTTCTTATAACCATCATAAGTGTGAGGTAAAGCAAAATTTTTCTTAAAACTATTTCATGTGGACTTAATACTATTGCCACATAGGGGAGTATGCGTGGGAGACAAGCGTACTTCTTCATATGGAAGAGTTCAGCTTTCTCTTTGAGCAGGAGCAGCACTGGCTGAGCAGTCATGCTGCTCACTGCTCTCCTTCCCAATGTTTGTGCAGCCGTGCAGTGAACTAGCCCAGAATCTCATCCAGCTGGAACAAAAGTCACCCGGTCCCCTCTCACCCTTTATTTTCCTTGTTCATTTTTTAACTTTGACCTGCTCTTCAGTCTTGTCACCATGCAGCTGCATCAAAGCTTTTGTTGTTTTAAGTGACCTAGGGTGCATGCAGGATGGAGAACAGGAAAGGCAGAGCTCCTCCAGCAAGAGATGATTATGGGGAGGAAGTAAGAGCAAGAACTGCTCACGCTGCTCTTCCCAGGCCTGGGACCTGCAGGCTGGTGGCCATTCCTCCTGCCCTTTTATACAATTCTTGCCACCCCTATGTTTTCTGGGTACAGGGTTCACCTGCTTCTCCACTGTCATGTCTAGATCACAAATCTGGAGAACAAAAAAGCTATTCTGCCATTTTCTCCTGATTCCCTATGCTGGCATATTCTGCCTAGAGGCCAAAAAGGAACTGAGCCAAAGCAAAGGTAGAGGCATTGCAGGGGATGGGAGCAAGAGGGTGTCAAAAGTGGGGAAAAATGGTAGTAAACCCCCTCCTGTTTATCTACCCACAAACTGAAAAATGACACACTACCCTGTAGCCCTTGCATAATGATTTGTTTTGTTTGAGATTGCCCTTAAGAATCAGTCCAGATCTTCAGCCTCTTTTGAAGTGGAATCAGCTCTTCTGAGTTGCTTAAATGCTTTTTTGAGATGCTTCCTATCATCTGGTATCCCATCTGAAACAAGTACAGCACTGTGGAGAAACCCTGTGACCATTTTTTCTCTAATATGTTGCTTATTGATAATATGTAGTAAATGTATAGTTAATTATCTTTTTTAGACTATAATATGTGTGTATTTCAATGTTCAGTGTTGCAAATTTTATATGTTCATTCTCAACAAGTTTAAAAAAAGTTGCTGATATTATCTTCAAGGTGCTTCCTCTAACTTTTTTTTTTTTAATTTTTGTTAAGGTCTCGTGATGTGGCTGAAGTTAATGTTTCTATGCAGTTTGTACCCAAAAGTATCAATATCCAACAGCAAAACTGTCAGATAAACAAAAGAAAAACAATATGCATAAATGCCACCATTTGTTTTAAGACCAGACTAAAGTCAAAAGAAGATATATTTGAATCCAGTAAGTAGGCAAGCACTGAGATATGTTACAAAACTGTTATGTGCACATTGGTTTATTTCTCCAAAAATTGAATGCAACTCTCCATTAAAAAAGTGAGTGTAAAAAAGAATGTCTAAAGGTAAAATCATAGAGAATATTAATCTCAAATTCCTTTGCAGGTCTACAGTACTGGATCACTCTTGACGCACAAAGACAAATATCTCGAAGCTTGTTCACAGAAACCCATGAGAGGAAAATGCAAAAAAATATAACTATCAAAGGGTCAGAATGTATTAAACATAACTTCTACATGTTGGCAAGTAAATCATTTTAAATGGCTGTGTTTTTCTC
Organism: Numida meleagris; assembly: GCF_002078875.1. Classification (NCBI taxonomy): domain Eukaryota; kingdom Metazoa; phylum Chordata; class Aves; order Galliformes; family Numididae; genus Numida; species Numida meleagris. The sequence goes on from NC_034438.1 coordinate 16,066,147, forward strand.
TGGCTGACACTGTAATAATCCAGATGTATTCCATTAATTGTATACTGGACCAGAACTAATCTTAAAGCTGTGCATAAAATGCATTTACTGTTTAGATATTTGTATACGCACACACATATAAACTATTTACTTTTTTAAATGCTCTGTTTACATTTGTCTCTTTGGTATTGCTCTGTCTTAGGAAAGAGCACCATACATTTAAGTTGAATTAAGCAGCTATCATAGTTAGTAGTTTTGGCGCATCCAAAACTGCAGGAGCACATGGGCTGTAAGTTTAATTTGATTTTTGGTGCAATTTCTTCTAATAAGCCGGTAATAAACAACTCCCAAGTTAGGTTTGGGAATAGAGAGTACTAATTGACTGTAAAAGCAAAAATGTAATTAGTGACTATGGGAATGAAATTGCCCAGATTACAACTAACCCAGAGTGAATTGAGTGTTTATTACAAGCTTCCCACATTTTGAACGTTTAGCAGCTTCACAGTTGTATCATAATTCAAAACTAACGATAAACAGCAGCTAACATTTACTTGAGTATGCAGTATTTTTCTCAGCAGCAAGTCTCAGTTTGACTTCACCAAAAATGATACCAGTGTTGTTTGTCTTACTGATCCTTTAAGCACAACTGAAAAGGAAATCCTACCAGCTGACATTTCTAAGATATTCTTAAATGAAACTGTGGAGGAAATGCTCTTGCTATGTGACATTTCTATGACAATGACACACACAGAAGCATTAGTCAGTATTTATAAGGATTGGCTTGCACAATAAATGCATTATCATCAATTGCAAGCATTCAAATGCTTCTCTGGCAAGGATGGTGACAGTGTGACTGAAAAATATTTAATCTCAGCCTTCCTGTTGTTTTTTTTTTTTTTCTATCTTCCTTAACTAGCTTAGGTATTAAAGTGAATGTCCATAACAGCAATTTTCTTTTCTTTATCTTGTAGGACAAGCCTGACTTTCAAGACTCTGTAAAGGTTTTGCTGGAGTTCAATTTCTCTGATCCAGAGAGTGGACCTGTTCTTGACAGCAACCTGCCAAATTCAGTATCTGAATATGTAAGTCAGCAAGATTCTGTATTAATAAGCAAAATATTTAAGGTAAAACTCATAGGCCACACAAGACCTGAAAGTATTGTTCACAAATTGACTAAAGAGAGGTAGTTTTTAAGCCCATCCAGTAGATACATCCTTTAAGTAACTGTTTAAGTGTGAAGAACTCAATTCAGTGTGTTTGGGAACCCGTCTAGGAATCCCTAGCTTTAAAGCTGTTCAGATTTAAATGAAGATGGAGAGTAATTGTACTGTCTTTTTTTTTTTTTTTTTTTTTTTTCTTGTATTTTAAAAAGGCATAAAGCTTTTTCTGACAATTCTTGGATGAATGGTTTTGTGCAGAGGGGATGTGGTTTTCTTCTTTTTTTTTTTTTTTTTTTTTTTTGGCAGGAAAATATTAGCTGTATATTTTAGTGGTTCTTGGCATCATTCATGCATTTACTTTTGCTTATTTTTCTAAATTAGATGTGTTACTTATAAGGGAATGATGAGGAAATTTATGTTTCACCTGATACTTTAAAAAATTGTCACAGATTCATAGAATGGCTTTGGTTGGAGGAAATCTTAAAGATCATCTAATTCCAATCCCCCTGCTCTAAGCAGAGCTGCCACCCACCAGTTCAGGCTGCCCAGGGCCCCATCCAACCTGGCCTTGAGCACTTTCAGGGATGGGGAACCCACAGCTTCTCTGGGCAGCCTGTGCCAGTGCCTCAACACACTCACAGTGAAGAATTTCTTCCTAATATATAACCTAATTTTCCCCTCTTTTATTTAAAGCCATTTCCCCTGGTCCTTATCATTCCCCTGATCATTATCAGGTCATCTAGAAAGTTGGTTCCCCTCTTGTTTATTAGCTCCCTTCAAGTGCTGGCATGCTGCAATGAGGTCTCCCTGGAGTCTTCTCTTCTCCAAGCTAATATTGACATGTTAAACAGTTTAATATTAGGGAATACTTTTTTGATTGTCTGACAAGAGATCTTATATAAGATTAGATGAAGATTTAAAATGCAAGTATTTAATTTTAATAATCAATATAATAAAATTGAGAATAAAAATACTATTGTTGCAGATTCCTTTCACAAAAGATTGTGGAGCCAAAAATAAATGCATTTCAGATCTTGTTCTGAATGTAAAAGCAAGCATAGCTGGAGACAGGTAATTACATTGGGTTTATTGTATTGCTTGATAACTGTACAAAATTTGTATGTAAAATATAAAATATTTAGTCTGATAAGTTAAGACTGTGGCATAGTTTCCAAAACAGAAACAATAGAGTCTGGACGCTAAAAGATATTTCTTGTTATTCTTAAGAATATATTCAAAAATTAAGATGTCCAACAATCATACTTTATTTTACAGCTCTTCTCCATTCATTGTCAAGTCACGCAATGATAGGTTCACCATCCAGCTCTCTATCAAGAACAAAAAAGACAGTGCCTATAATACCAGAGCATTGGTTCAATATTCTCCAAATATTATTTTTGCTGGCATTGAGGTAGGAATTTTTCACATTCATCACATTTATCAAAACTTATATTGCTACAGAGATCTAAGGAAGCCTTTGTACTAAGACTCAATTTCACTGTTCTAACATCATCTTGGTTGATTGGAAAAGATGCACTGGAAGTGCTATCCTTACTTATACTTCTGTAGGAATGTATTTGTTTTGACCTAAGCCAACTTTGGAGTGCTATCTGTAAATGGCTGATGGGTTTCACAATGTCACGTCAACAGTAAGCTGCTGCATCCCAGATAAACGCCAGAATCATGAATCACTTCTTCTGGTCTATCTGAATATTTATATATATTATATATAATATAAATCTATATGCAATATAGATTTATCTATGCAGAAATGCCTCATTATTTATCAGAATGACTCCTGTAACTCCAGAATTCTCCTTTTGCATAGAAGCACTGCCTTTGTAGCTGTGCAGATTAGTTCCAGCCTTATTCCAGCCTCAGATAGCATCTCCAAAGCAGCTGTGTTTCTGCATGCCTCAGCTGATGCTGTGAATGCATCTCAGCTCAGGTGAGAGTCATTTGAGAAGCTTGTTTTCAGTCAGCAGTCCTGATATTGTGCACTGGGAGAAACCAGGGACCTATTGCTGATACTGTGGCATGATTTGTTGCGTACAAATGTTATTTTATTGCCAAGTTAGAAATACGTTTACACAAAAACTGTGTATTTATATGCATGATGATTAAGCCCATGACTAATTTGGATGATACACAGCCAAAGTTCCATACACTTACAATAAAAGGGAATAATAGCAAATATTTGGTACAAGTGCTGCTAAATGGAACTTGCCCTCCTGCTTTTGTTCCCGTTCAGTTAAGGCATTGATTCTGATGATATGCTGATAATGAAAAATGACAACTGCATATGTACATAGGTTGCTCCAAAAATAATGTCTTACATTTATTTTAATGGAAACTACGACAAAGAACCATATTTGATAGAGCAAATTTTCAGAAACAGAACACTACTTTTCAATGCAGTCACCACCATTAGGAGGTGACCACTGTTGTCACCGCTGCTGAAACGCACTGCCAACTGCCTCACTGTGCTCACAGCCACTGTTTAGTCTCCATTAACATTCAACAAGTATTAATGAATGTCAATGGGTGCTATTTTTTCCACACAGAGGAATTCAGTGACACACTTTTTCTTCATACACACTTCTATCTCAGATGGCACTTGTCGGACTGCCCCTCTGCTGTCACCTGTCACACAAAAACAAAATGTAATGGAATATTGGTGGGAAGGTTCAACCTCTACTGCCATCCCACCCACACATTGTGGGCCAACATAATAAAATAGGAAGCGTTGCTTTTGGAGCAGCCCTTGAATATATATGCCTAGTCAAAATTTGAAGAGTTTACACTTGATAATGATTTCACTTTCTTCTTTACTTAGGATATACAGAAAGATAGCTGTGAGTCTAATCACAACATCACCTGTAAAGTGGGATATCCATTTCTAAAACCTGAAGAAGAGGTAAAAGGTTTTCCTGCCTTAAAGACTTAATTCTTTCATGCTGTCCTAAGGCCCAGGCATTTGTTTTGAATTTTTTTTTGTCTGGAGATCACCCAAAAACTCTCCATCCCAAGTTATCATTGATGTAAATTTCTGATCGCACACCCTTGTGGCCAAATCAGTGCACTGAGGCAAACAGAAAAACACCAGATTTTTTATACCTGTAGAGTCAGCTGTGATATGTGAGGGAGTAAAAAGTGTATATACACTGCCATCAGTGATACTAATGGAAGACAAGTGACTAGAAAGGTCTGTTTCCAAACACGGACAATATTGCTTTAGGTATGTTTTAGAAAATACACTGATAAGATGTCAGAGAATCATCATGGAATCATAGAATAGCTTGGGTTGGAAGGGATCTTAAAGGTCATCTAGTTCCAGCCCCTCTGCTCTAATTAGCAGAGCTGCCCCCATCAGGTCAGGCTGCCTAGGGCCCCATTCAACCTGGCCTTGAGCACCTCCAGGGATGGGTGATCCATAACTTCTCTGGGCAACCTGTTCCATTGCCTCACCACACTCATAATGAAGGATTTCTTCCTAATGTATAACCTAGTTTTCCCTCTTGCAGTTTAAAGCCTTTCCCCCTGGTCCTATCACTATCGGATCATGTAAAAAGTAGATCCCCATCCTGTATATAAGCTCTCTTCAAATACTAGAAGGCCACAATGAGGTCTCCCCAGAGCTTTCTCTTCTTCAAGCTAAACAATCCCAGCTCCTTCAACCTTTCTTCATTGGAGAGGTTCTCCAGCCCTCTGATCATCTTCATGGCCCTCTGCTGGACCTGCTCCAACAGCTCCGCATCCTTCTTGTGCTGGTGGTGCCAGGTCGGGGCACTATACTCCAGATGAGGCCTTACAAGGACAGAATAGAGGGGAACAATTCACTCCCTCTCCCTACTGGCCAACTCTCTTTTGATGCAGGCCAGGATACTGTTAGCCTTCCAGGCTGCAAGCACACACTACTGGCTCATGTCCAGCTTTTTGTCCACCAGAACCCCCAAGTCCTTCTCCGTGGGACTGCTGTCAATGGGTTATTCTCCCAGTCTGTGCTCATATCTGGGATTACCACTACCTAAGTGCAACACACCTTGCACCTGACCTTGTTGAACCTCATTCTGTTCTTGTGTGCCCACTTTTCAAGCCTGTCCAAGTCCCTTTGTATGGCAGTCCCTTCCTTCTATTGTGTCAGCTGCACCACTCGGCTTGGTGTTGTCTGAAAACTTGCTGAAGTTACATTCAATCCCACTGCCTATGTGGGATCTATGATAATGGCACTGAAGAGCAGTGATCCTAAGATACACTTGAGGGACACTGCTCATGACCAGCCTCCACCTGGTTATAGAGCTGTGGACTATAACCCTCTGGCTGCAACCGTCCAATCAACTCTTTATCCACCAGATAGTCCACCCCTTAAATCCACATTTCTCCAATTTGAAGATGAGGATGTGGACTGTTTCAAAGGTCTTCCACAAGTCCAAGTAGACAACAGCAGTTGCCATTCCCTTTTCCACTCATGCCATCTCTCCATCGCAGAAGGCCACCACATTGCTCAGGCATAATCTGTGCTTGCTGAAAGCATGCTGGCTGTCTCAAATCACCTCCTGATCTCACATCTCACGTGTGCCTTAACGTCTCTTCCAGGAGGATCTGCTCCGTGATCTTCCCAGGCACAGAGAAGAGACTCACCAGACTATAGTTTCCCCGGTCTTCCTTTCTTCCTTTCTTAAAAATGAGAGTGATGTTTCCCTTTTTCCAGTCACCAGGGTGGACTTCGCCTTACAGCTATGACCTTTCAAATGTGATGGAGAATGGCTTTGTAGCCTCATCAGCCTTTTCTTTCAGGACCCCAGGATTCACCTTGCCAGCTGCATATACTTAGAAATATAGAATCATAGAATCATCAAGGTTGGAAAGACATCTAAGATCATCCAGTTCAACTGTCCACCCATCACCAATATTGCCCACTATACCATGCCCCTCAATACAGCATCTAAGTGTTTATTGAACACCCCCAGGGATATTGACTCCACCAGCTGCCTGGGCAGCCCATTCCAGTGAACAACGACTCTCTCAGAGAAGTGTTTCCTAACATGCAACCTGAATCTCCCCTGGTGCAACTTGAGGCCATTCCCTCTAGTCATAGTTACATGGGAGAAAAGGTCAACTCCCACCTCACCACAACCTCTCTTCAGGCAGTTGTAGAGAGAGAGAAGGTCACCCATGAGCCTCCTCTTCTCTAGACTAAATAATCCCAGTTCCCTCAGCAGATCCTCGTAAGGCTTGTGCTCCAGACCCCTCACCAGCTTTGTTGCCCTTCTCTAGACACACTCCACAGCCTCAATGTCTTTCTTGTAGTGAGGGGCCCAAAACTGGACACAGTACTTGAGGTGCAGCCCCACCAGCGCTGAGTACAGAGGGATGATCACTTCCCTGTTCCTGCTGGCAACACTATTTCTGATACAAGCCAGGATGCCATTGGCCTTCTTGGACGCCTGGGCGCACTGCTGGCTCATGCTTAGCTGAGTGCCAACTGATACCCCTAGATCTGCTTCCTCTATACAGTCTTCCATCCAGTCTGCTCCAAGCCTGTAGTGCTGCCTGTAGTTGTTGTGGCCAAAGCACAGGACCCAGCGCTTGGTCTTGTTGAACTTCATCCCATTGGCTTCAACCCAGCTTGTACACTTGTACGCATTCAGCCTCATGAGGCTATCTTGGATTTGCTGTGCTCTCACAGTGGAAGCAGTTTCGGTCCTCTGACCGCCACCTAGGGGTTCATAGGCACAAATGGTGTGATAATCCTGAGTGCCAGTGAATACTGAGGCAAAAAACTCAGTGAATACCTCTACCTGTTATTGCCATGCCTGTTGTTGCCAGTTCTCCTTTCTCATTTATCAGAGGGACTGCACTCTCTTTTGCCTGTCTTTTCTGACCAATGTACCTGCAGAATCCCTTCTTGTTATTTTTCGCATCGCTTGCCAAGTTCACTTCTGTCTGCCCCATGGCTTTCCTAATCCCATTTCTGCATGCCCAATTGCATCTTTGTATTCCTCCCAGGCCACCAGTCCCTACTTCCACTACCTGTACTTTTCCTTCTTATCTCTGATTTTGACCAGCAGGTCCTTGTTCAGCCATGCTGGTTTCCTGCCTCCTCTGCTTGATTTTATTTACTGGGAGATGGAGAGCTCTTTTGCTCCTAGAAATGTTTCCTTAAAGAACTACCAGCTCTGTTCTGTTCCTATGTCCCTAGGGACACTTTCCCAGAAGTATCATCCAATAATTCCTCAAGCAGGCAGAAGTTTCCTGAAATTTATGTAACTATGTCTTTCTAAAACACTATGTGATGAGATTTACTGAGGCTTCTCAGCTCTGAAAATTTTGAGGCTACTGTTTAATAAGTGATAACTTTTAGATTTCTCTCTATGTTGGAGGAAAATTAAAAAAAAAAAAAATCCTTCTTAGAAAAAGGTATGAATAAGGATCCCATAGATAAAAGTAGCATAATTTTACTCATTTTTTCTTCAGCCTAAACAAATGTGCTTTTATTTCCTTTTTTTTGTAAGTGTATGTGTCTTTAAATATATGTAATATATTTCTCCAAACAGATTTCCTTCAAAATATCATTCCAATTCAATGCATCATATCTCCTGGAAAATGCCACTGTTGATGTGTATGCTACAAGGTTAGTTACAATCTTTGCTTGTTTACACTGTGACTTTTTTAGAATGCTCTACAACTAACTGTTTTCATGGAAAAACAAGGATGTATTTTTGAAATGTAGAAGTGGCTGAACAACCTATAGAGCAGCTATAGAGCAGCTTTACAGATGTACTTGGTTCTGAAGTAGACTGAGTAGTCTAAATAAAAAGCTTTTTGTCTCTAGATCCCGTGAGCCAGAAGTGAGTCAGAACCCACAGTAGTTTTACCTTCAGAAAAGGTTTATTCTCTTACAAACCTACCACACACATTATCATAAGTTGCAGTTTATTAAAAATGTCTTGCCCTCAAGGTGCAAGGAAATAGAGGATGTTTCCTGTGATAGAACTGAATGAGTCAGAGAAACGAACATGCCCTCAGTGTTTGCTCTCCCTGCAAAATACAGAGATGGTGTGAAAATAATGGTCCTTATTTGTTCAATTTCCATCCAGTCAGTAATTTCAACAAAGATGCATCTCTGAACTGCGACTGGTGCAGGACTTACTTTTTTTTTTACTGGAAATAGTCTTCTGAACTTTATTTAGAAGATAGTAATTGACTGAAAATGGTTGGTAGGTTTTCCTAACAAGAACTGTGTGTATTTCAGTTTCTTCATACCTCTTACCCCCTTGTAGCCCTCTTAGATGTGCAGATGAGTATCACAATCTGACGTGAGTGGAATATGTTTTATTTTAGTGACAGCGAAGAACCACCTGAGACCTTGAGAGATAACAGAGGACAAGTTACAATTCCTGTAAAATACGAAGTAGGATTAATATTTGTAAGGTATTCATGCTTCATTGTGCTTCTGTTTGTTAGCATAGTCAATAGCGGGTGTTCAAATAGAATATAACATTGTTATGTTTTTGAGCTGTGCTCAGTATCTGCAAATGACATCTTCTAGTCTCATGGAAAGGAAGCACATGCTTCACTGAAAAGAGCAGTTATATGAAGTGATAGTGACAGTGACTACTACATTTTGCTGTAGCTCCTCTGTATCAATTTAAATTTGATTTGCAGTTTGCAAGCAGCTTTTGTTGATTCTTGTTCTTTACCCTATTCATTCTAAGGCATTTCAGGTACAAAAGAATGCAAATAAGGACAGCTACAAGTTCATATCACTGTAACATTGTGTGGTGCAGTGTTTGATTTCCAACTTCAAAAATTAGCCTTAATTTTATACTTATGGGGGTTTGTTTTTATCAGTTCTGAGATAAACTTTAACACAGGTCTTATACTATACTTTCATAAATAGCTGAAATTCAGTTAAATTCCATCCCTGAAAAACATCATCAATATTATCAGTAGAATACAGGGCAGGGTGTACATGTGTAAATCATTAAATAATTCGTTTTGTGTGCATTTAAAGTGTTCAAATCCATCCTTCTCTGGACAAATTTAAAACAATGCTGGTTTTGCTTTTCTTCTTACTTTGTTCTCTCTTTTATATGAACACTGCCTGTTTCACATGGCACTACTCTCACAATAAGGAATTGCACAGGCAATATTTGTTCACTTCATTGTTTTAACTGAGCATAGCATTCAAAATGTACATGATAACAAGACAGCACTACTCAAAAATGGAAGAGTTGTTTCAGTGGAAGTTGCATTACACTCTTATTTGCAAGACTAGCCCTGGAGGATTAACAAAATAATGAAAATACCCATATGATTATCTCACTAGAGTTTTTATGAATTTTTTGTTCTTACTGTTTGTGTGTTCTTGTTTTTTAACCTGCAGCGTTTTCAAAGAGCACCATGTTATAATTGCTGCAAATGAAACCATTCCTACTGCTATTAACACAACAGAGCAGATTGGGGATGAAGTTACTTTGCATTATAGGGTAAGAAAAAATAAAACTGTATATTTTTTTTCATTTAATTTGGATCAGTTGAAGCTGTGGCTTTAGGTTATGGAGTATGTGAAACTTTTGACAATGTTTAACACTTGTTTTCTTGCTTGCTTTGGAATAAGGTGAGTCAGAAGTCCTCAGAATGGTCCATTTCCTGTGGAGTAAGTCAAGTGGATTTTAGAGCTGCTGCATCTGCTTGTCAGTGAGAACTTGGCCATTACAGTTTAGAACAGATATTTCCAAAATCCAGTCAGCTTTGAGAAAAGGTGAATGCTGTGATCTGAGAACACTGTCTTCTTAACGGAATGCATACTGCAAACCAAAATCACTCAGAAAAGATATATAAGGGAGTAGAAGTCCAGCGCCAAGCTGTAGTACTGTTGAATTTATATATCCTGAGAGCATCCTTGTTTCCCAGTGTCAAATCCAAACCTGAACAAGGATTCTGCATATAGTCGGGATAAAAGTCTCTGAATCAATTTTGTTAATAAAAAACAAGCCATGGAAGAGGTCTTGCTCTCACTAAGCAGCAGTTGCAAATGTTTTATGTTTCTTAGGCCACCTCCAGTGTTTTGCACAATTACTTATCTTCAAGTTTAAATCAAGTGACTCTGAGTTTTTATGGATGTTATTTAAGATATTTTTCCTCTCATTTCAAAATCCTTGTTTTTTAAATATGAAACAGAGCTGATGGACTGCAGAGCATACCTTTTATGATCTCATAAACATAATTAATCTCTGCAAGCAGCTTACTACAGGAGGGGGGGAAAGTTAAAAAAAAAATACAAACGCCAATAAAATAAGAAAGTACTACTAAAAATATTTTTTCTTTTTTTTTGTAGATTGAGAAAGGTGAACATTTTCCAATGCCAAATCTCACTCTGCAAATCCTGTATCCTGATGTAACAACAGCCAAGAACACTCTTCTCTACATGACAGCATTGTCGCATTCCCAAGTAAGATAGCAATTTGTATTTTTTCTATTATTTTAAGTTTGAAACTTTTTTTCATGTAAAGAAGTGCAAACGTTTGGGGTTATGTATTGCTTCAAACTGATGTTGCTTTTAGTCTAAAAGATAAGATGCTGGTGTTTTAATAATGTGTGAAGTTGTTCATAGGAAGACAGAAAAAAAATCTTAAAAGGAAATGAGCAAGTTTAAAACAGCTTTGAACAATAACTGGAATACAAAAACACTGATTTGGTATATTGCCAAATGAGGAGAAGTTCAGATTTGGATACAGAGGACAGAACTTTCTTTTATAGTTCTGGCTACTGAGCCTCTGATTATCTCCATTTTTAGCAGTGCTTCTTGTGAATACTCTAGCCCTGCATTTAAATCTAGAGCTCAATGTCCTCTTCAGTATTCTTCTTTCTGAAATCAGCATTCCTGTATGGCTGTTCTCTGGCACTGGCATTCCTCTGGCTTCTTCCTTGTCTGGGGCACTGTGACATATTGAAGGGGTAATAGGTCACATCTCCACTGCAGTCCTCATTTGAGGATGGTTAGTTTTTCCATTTTACTCCTCCAGAGCAGCTGGATGAGATCACAATTCCAGCAAGTCCCATGATTCTAGATTTGTAGATACTAAAACTAGATCTATTTTACTAATTGAATAGCTGAACAAATATCACCTGACTCTTTTCTTTCATTCATCTTTTCTGCAGAAACACACCTCTTCCCATATAGTTCATTTAGCTGTAATGTGCTGTACCATTGAAAAACAAAATAAATGGTTGAAATGAAAGCTCGAGGTTCATTTTAAAACAAAAAGAAAAAAAATCAGAATATTTCATCTTTAGAGTACAAAGATATTATGACTGTTCTTTAATTCCTTCCCCTGGTATTGTCATTCCTAACCAATGACCTCATTTGACCCACCTAAACTTCCATGTATATTCACAAATTAAAATGCACTGCAGGAAATTTGCAATCTTTCTTCACTATGGTAATCTGAAAGTGAATATCTTTGATCTAAAGAAAAAGCAATAAAAATTAAAAAAAAAAAAAAAGTGAAAGGAAAAAGCTCTCCACTCTTCCTCTGCACTGAAGATATCAAAGGGTTTGTCAGCTGCCCTTTAAGGAGTCACAAGGGGTCAGCAGTGATCCAGCACCCTTTCATCCTCCCTGGGCTCCTGAATCCTGCACTTCACCTACTAGTCTGCTTGCTAAGGCAGAAGCACTGTGGATTCCCATTCAAAAGCTATTTAGCTCTCTTACTAGCCAGCTCTTGCTGGTTCATGTGGCTGTCATCTTGCCGGAAGATCTTGTTTGCTTCTACAGTTGCTTAAGTAACTGGATAGAGTTTAACTTAAATTATCTCATAAAAAGCTCTTTTGTTGTTTGAGTAAAGATATTCAAGTGTCCATGCTATCTGAATTTGCTTTTCTGCACTCTCACAGTATTTGGTTTTGTTATTACATTTAGTTGCTTACTACTACTGCAATTAGCAAATTGTAAAAAATTAAATTAAATTGTTAGTAAATGTTAAATGTTATTAATGTTGTCTTGTTTCCAAGACCACCTATTCGTAGCAGGTTGGATATTCAAGCAATAAGAATCTTTTTTGTATTTCTTCTAACAGAATGCTATCTGCAAATCTAGTTACCCTGTAGATCACTTAAAGATCGGCTCTGGGAAATCATTTGTGTTGCCAAAAATAAAAGAACCTACAAAAGATACAATTATGGTAAGCCTACCTATGATGTATACTTTCAATCCAGATTAACCTATTTGCATTGTGCTGAGCATTTCTGAAGTTAATATATAAAAACTTACGTCAAAGTACATCCTCTGACAAATCACTTTGTTTAATAGCCTTAAAAGGTATCTTTATGTGGGACTAGCTATATATTTTTATTATTTCTGGCTACAAAACTGTATGTAGAACTGAATTTGAGGCTTGTTTTTGTTGTTGGTTTGGTTTGGTTTTTGGTTTTTAATTCGACAAATGTGTAAATAATGTCAGCACTGTGGACAGACAATTAAACCTCACCTTCTACTCTCCCACTGTAATTGTCAAATAATATTTTAAAGGCTTCTCATTTCCCTTGCAGCTTTTCAGATGATCAGTTAAAAACACTTTCAAATACAACTGGTAGAAATGTAGTTGTTGGATCAGTTTGGAAAGGTTTAGCCTCTCACATTTAGACAGAAGAGTTGCTGAGTATAATTTTGCTAATATAGTTATGTTGTCATACTGAAAGCCATCATACTACCTACTCAGCAGAGAGATACAAGTGGTACAAGCTCAGTTTCTGATATGAATGAAACCATGCCAAGAGATGAGTGTTTTGCCATGTTTATCATATATCCTTCATAGAGGTGGTAACAATCCATGCTAGGATATGTTTCCAGTTTATCAAACATGTCTGCTGTACTCCCAGCTGGTAAGTAAAGACACCTAAATTCTCCTGCTTCAATTCAGATATCCCACAATTTGGAATGTTTAGGCCATAGCTGTGCTAACAGAAAAGTACATCTTGCAATTACAGGCTATGCCTCTTTCAGAGAACTCTGCTGCGTAGCAACAGTAACAGAGCTTCCTAAGGGATTGCATAAGGGGCTGTTCTACCATACCATGAATACCTCAACTCATTTTACATACTGTGATGTAGTTTTTACATTTAAAAAACAAAACAAAAAAAACCAACCAGCAATTAATATCCATTTAGGATTGATATCACAGCAAGACAATGATCTATTGGTATAGTATGTTTACACATTTTTATTTTAATAATGGTGAAAAATGTAGTACTAGTAGTTCACATTGCTGACTTTTAAACAGGAGTGTGATACATTCAGCTGTGCATCTATTAATTGTGCTCTGGCCCCGTCTGATATATCTCAAGTGAATGTTTCTTTAAGAGTATGGAAACCTACCATCATAAAAGTAAGTAAATCCCATCTTAAGGTTTGGAAAAAACAAGCCACAGTTTGTAATGTTTCTTGAAATTATATCTAGTTTTCTTGTCTCCGTATTCATCAAATAATTAAAAATGTTTATCTTCCTATTTTTTAATTTCTACAAATTGATTTCCATATGTTTTATTAACCTTAGAGTATTTAGAACTTAACAGGAAATTAAAAGCACGTTAGAAAGACAATTCTTACTTTTTCTGTACTGACAGTTTCTTTTTCACTAGCTGGTTACCCATCCACAAATTCTGATTCAGCAGATGTATGGAGGAACATGTCAAAGCGTATTGTTTTTAAGTAAATTTTAAGGTGGAAAGATTTTTTGCGTCTATAGTGGATTTTTGATCAATTTTTCATACTGAGTTTTCAGTGTGTCTCTCATAACTTGAATATTACGTTTTGCTTCCAAACTTCTCATTTCTGCAAAGCTTTCTACTTTAAAGCACCTACTATAAACCGCTGGCATTTCTTTCTTCTTCCAGGCAAGTATTCACAGCTTAACCCTTGTTGTGAAAGCATTACTTAGGAGTGAAAACTCATCACTGATTTTGAGAAATGACCATCAAAAGCTAGAGGTAACAACATGATAATTTGTGGATTTACTCTTCATAGGATATCTTCTACTGAATAATTTGTTGTCATTCATCACTAGTGAATTGATTGCTATCTGTTGTAATGTGCTATCCTACTTTAAATACAAGTAAATGATTTCACATTAAAGCTGAAAGTGTCAGAATTAGCCAACCCATGCACCTGGGACATGTCTGAAGTACCTCTACCTGTTGCAGTATAAATGCTTGCTACATCTGTGTTAATTCAAAGCGTAATTTTTTACCAAATTAAAAATTGGTAGTATTTTCAAAGCCCTCCTGGGTTATTTATAAGTGATTCTACTTTGTACATTGTATTTTCTTTACTATTATTTTTTAATTCTTTTTACTCCATTTCCCAAGAAATAAGTCTGAAATGGGATCTTTCATTTTGCAGAAATATTTTGGTCATTTTTTAATATGCTACCTTAGAAACAACATTTCTCTAATGAGCTCCTATTAAAATCTTGCTTATTCACGGGCTCTTAGCAGGAACTTGTATCTAACTTCATAGCAGATATATCAGATGTAATGAGGAATGTCTTTCATTTTGTTAGATTTGTTATTTTTGCTATCATATGTTTTATTCCAAGAGGTTTATAGTGGCTAATGCACTGCTTTTCTGTGGTAACTTAAGCATACAGGAGCTTATTTGCTACAATTTATATTTTTAAGCACGCGACTTATTATGTGCTATTACTCCTAATACCCCAAAATTTTAAGTCCATCAATATTCAGTGTGCAAAATATTTTTGGAATGGAAATCTCAGAAGTCAGCTATTAACTGCTGCTGTATTGAGGCAAGTCTTTTAAGCAATAGGTTGAAATTCAATCCAGGAGTAAAAACACAGGTGACATCCTTGTAGATAAAGATGGCTGCCTTTACAATACATATAATTTACCAAGTAGCAGTTTTAAAGACCTAATTTCAAACTGAATGTTTGTGTTCAACTCTAATGTTTTTTGAAGTAGAAAGTTGTCTCTTTAATAAATTCTTAAGTTAAAATAGTTCAAACTATATCATCAGTTTCATTCAAACATTAATGTTCCTTATTTGTTTAGTTTACACAAGATTAGTTTAAAAGTAAGCTAGTACTCATGTGGCCTTTTACAGTAAGTTTGCTAGTCACTGCTGTCTTTCAGACAGGCAAGGAGTGATTAAGTACACACTAAAGAAACTCCCTAACATTTACTTCAACTACCCACATTTTTATACTGAATGCTTTATATAAACAGTTGCTAACTGATATCAGGCCCATTCCTCATGGAACGAATATGGTTACAAGGTGCAAGATATAAGATAAGATTCCATGTTGGAGGGTTTTTTTAAATTTCTTCCTGCAAATTCTTGTACTTAGAATGAAGCAGTACCTTGGAAACTCAGTACATATTGATAACAGTCATGCTGCTCTGATGGTATTTTAAAGGGACAATTTATTTATTGCTTGCATTCTGAACACTTTGCAGACCATGATTAAGATTTCCAAAGAACTCCCTCCAGGTTCAGTCCCCTTGTGGGTTATCCTCCTGAGTATCTTCGCTGGACTCTTGATTCTTGCACTGCTCATATTTGCTTTGTGGAAGGTAAGCTTCACATCCTTGTCTTTAGGAAAATAAAGAAAATATGTTTAACTTATATGCTCTGTCCTCCTTATAACTAGAACCTGGATGCTAAAATTAGCCAACAGGTAAATTGGGATGTCTTGTAGAAATGACAAAAATAGTAACAGTACATTCTTCTGAGGTGTAGCATGCAATACTTAATGATTGAAGCTCATTGATGTATACGTAACTGTATATTATGGGGAAAAAAAAAAAGAGTTTTTAGTACTGTAAGGTTTTTTTTGCTTTTGTGCTGCCTTTGTGTGGTCAGGTTTTCTCTTTAAACAAGAAATGTTAAGCCTGTAGTGCAATTATTGCCACAAGTGGGCACTCTTCTCCAAGCTAAATATTCAGCTTATGTTTAAGTTAAAAGGCTGTAGTTTTTTTAATTACAACATGCATAATCTCTTGTAAAAAAAAAAAAAAAAAAGGAAAATCATTAAGAATGATTTGTTTATTTGACTGCCAGCTATTGTTATGCATTTTAATCTTTGACACTATGTGCGCATAACAATGATTCAGCAGTCACTCAGTGTACATTAAGTGTACTCTTTCTGTCTGCTTTTGTGACATGTCTCTTTAGTTTTTCCATTCCAGGAAAACCAATGTTGTACTTCACTGATAAAATATTAAATTACTTTTTACTGTTCTGCAAGTATGAAAGTGGTGATAAGAACTTAGCATATAAATGCTACTAGTATGGGTTTTTAGCTTTAAGCACTTCTTTATTCATTTCTCTTCTGCAGGCTGGATTTTTCAAGAGGCCATTAAAGAAGAAAATGGAGAAATGAAGAATAAAAAGCAACACAAAATGAAAAAAAGAATTTTTTCCTCAGGTCTGCCTCAAAAATGTGACTGTACAATTAAAAACTTAGACATACATGCAATATTCACAATATTTTCTAAACTCCAGTGCATTAAAAAAAAAAAAAGAGCAGAACATCGAGCAAGCAAATTAAGTAGACATCTGAATGAATCAAAGGAAGAACAAACTCCCTTATGTCATTTCGTGATACTCAAGGATGTACTTTCAAGTGTTATTCATTTTTGGAGAGTAACTGAGTTCAAAGATTCTAACATTTTTTAACATGAAAAATGCCTAATCGTATTTTTATATGCCTATATATATGTGGAATCCTTTTCATCCCAAATTATGTAGCAAGTCAGCTGTATGCAGCAATCCCAGTTTTTTATCACTTTATGATTTTCAAAGAGGAAATATCATATTCAAAATTTTCTCCTTTTAATGGACTGTCAGCTACAGAACATTCAAACTTTGAAAATGAACCAAATATCATATGGCAACTGAGGTAATGACAATTCAAAAGACAGAAGCACCTGCAGAACTTTGGATGAAAATTACTGAAATTCATTGAACTTCTCTTTCAGCTTGTTTTACTGTGTCCAGCTGATACTCCAAGAAGAAATTTTTATTGTCAAGTGGATCACTGGGGATATATCCATTAATTCATGCAACTGTTTGAACTTGAAGGGGATTTTTGGCAGACCTGGAAATGTATGCACAAAATATTCAAGCCCAACTAATTGCACGCTTTACTCAGATAAGCAGAGGAGCAGTTGTGTCTGCAGATTGATATATTCATATTTATGCAGAAAATGTTTAGAGGTACCCTGAAAGTTTGACTTGCTGTATATCTTGGAGTAGCCAAGAGGGTGCTTCATAAACTTTCACTGTAAATTTATTGTGTAGCTATTTAATCCAATGAGTTTAAAGTGTACAAATTGATAATTAACAAAAGAGCACAGATAAGAAACGTAGCACTGGCAAGCTTCTTCTAATAGTGTAATTCTCACCTCATCTTTGTCACTTAGGCATTTAAAGTGATGAATCTGCATACTAAATAAGCACTTAATAAATTACGTTTATTTTGTGTCAAAGATTAAAAGTTTTTAAGTTTATATAAGAATACACTGAAATGTAGATAGCAAAAGATTTCTCTCAAACTATCTAGAGTGTTCAGCTTAGCAGGAAATTTCTTTCTCCTTTTTTCTTTCACACACTTGTTTTCCTTCCACAAGGATCCCTCCCTGCAGCTCTTGGCTATCTATACATTGTCCTTCAAAGCTTCCTACATTACTTGCAGTCACATAAAACTAACAAGGAAATGGAGGCCTGCAGGCCAACTGCAGTGTTGCCTCAGCATAGTAATATTTAGTATCTATTCCCAATAGATCAGAAAGTGTTGAGGAGCACTTCTGAAAGATGTACTCATTTGCAGAAATATCTTTGCCTTGTCAAGGGAACCAGGCAAATTCTTCTGCTTGGTACAAACTTCATGGAAATGAAAAAAATCATTACAGCTTTCAAAATGTTTATGTTATGAGACAGGTTCCACCAACTTTACAGTAATAGCTTAAAAAAAGTAATAAAATATGTTGTAAAGACATCTTTATTCTTTAAGAAGATACCATAGATTGAGTTGAACGTGCCAGCAAGTACATCTCCAGCAACGCACCAAAAGGTGCTTCCTTGTTTAGAAGACACTGTGACTCCTCAGTGCATTCTATTTAGTTCCTTAATTAGAGAGTATTTATCAGGAAAGGCTGAGATTTGTGTGAATGCAGCAAGTAGGACTAAGTTTGAAAGGGTTTGTGTCTGCCTGTGGGAAAGTTGGTTGTTTCATAACAACGTTCTGCTGACGGTAGCATGACTCAGAGGAGAGAGCAAAGCCCTCTGCAGGAGCATCGTGGGCTGCAGTGCACAGCGTGGGAGATCTGCAGCCTCGGTGGGCTTGCTCACCAGGCTTGTCTGCATGCCTGAAAGTGTGCCTGACCGCAGGGGGATACAAGATGTGCTGCCCCAGTCCTGAGTGCCAAGTGAAAACTAGAGTGGAAGTAAGGGTTGTGGGTAGGATCCCTGCTTCATTCATCATGCAAGCTAAACAGTCCTCAAAGGAAGACAAAAATCCAAATTAATATTTGCAAAGATATTTTCAGTCTGGTATGAGTTGAAAGTCTAGTTTTTAAAAAATTAAGATTTTTCCAATTTGTTTGAAGGAATTACATGGCACTTGTCACCATAGCATCTGAATGCCTCAGAATCACCATTTTGTCTTTCTTGTAATATCTCTGTAAAGGCATAACAGTGCTATTTCCTAATATGGTCTTGTGAAGGAAAAATTATTAAGAATTTGTAACTTGTCTATGCACACACATAAAGTCTATGGTAATAAAGGAAATACTTGTGTTTATTATTATTCACCTAGCTTGTTAACCATTAGCTCATTTTTCCTAGCTTCATAAAATTAATCACTCCAAGTTATGTAAGTCACACGTCATTTTTATGCAACATGCTTTTTGTTTCACTCTTTAGTTATAGTAATCTGTTAACAAAAACTTTTAACTTTTTCTGATGTGTTTTCATGTCATATTTTAAAACATCAGCCTGATTTAAAATAGCTGATAGAACAGTCTATTTCCCTGAAATGTGCACAGAAATACATATTTTATCAATGCAAAGTGTGTTTGAGATCAATGTTCAATTCCTTTTAGCCTTGTTTTGCTCTGTAAGAGCAGTAGGAAGCTTCATGCAACCACACTGCTATTCTGCTTATTCTGATGATCTCTCCGTTTTCGCATTTGTCCTATTCTTAAATGTTCGATCGTAATATCTATTTAAAATTTAGTATGTAAAGGGAATACCACTGTATTACATTTCTCTTGCATGGGCTAAATTATAGTTAAATCATTATTTTTGTACACAGAATCTGTCCACGCAGCACTGCAAGAGCAGTATATGTACTGCTTTACACAATATACAGCAGAAAATCCTACTGAAATCAATATTGCAAATATGGGAAACATCTCATTGAAATTTGGCAGGTCAAGAAAAATCAGTAAAACATGTAATCTGTTCTATTCCTATAAAAAGATACACTAGGCTTGTATTACAATTCCAATGACTAGTAACATTTTTTAATTCAAAAACAGCCCACGAAAAAATATAATAAATTGGGTGTATAACCAGAGCCTGAGGTATCGAAGGAATCTGGCCCGGGTCCATTGCTAACATCAGCACTGAACTAGCAAATGTTAGAAAGAATGGACAAGCTATGTTTCTATAGCATTGCACTTTGCTGGAAAAAGGAGCAAGAACTTTAAACAATCGCTCCTGCTTCAATCTGAGGCTGTTCTATAGTTGTCAGGCTATCATATGATTTTTGAAGACGTGTCAAAGAGCATCTATATCAGAGCAGTCTCCTTGGCTGCTGCTTATGTTCCTGTCACACTCGGACACAATCCACCTATCCTGAGCCCTTACCCAAGCCCTTCAGTACAGCTCCTGTGCTGAGTTGTTTTGGGCACAACATCCTCCTACTGCAACACTTGAGTCAGGGGAACACACCTTCAACAGCAGCCAATAGGGTTTGCATTTTTCTCATAGTAAAGAGAGGCTGGAGTTAGGGGGAGGCTCATCTAATGACTTTTACATTGTCTCTTTGTTTTAACACCTTGGATTAACTATTGTATAGATGACAATACAATTCTAGCAAGAAAAAGAAAGCAAAATAATAGACTCAGAATGTACCCTTATTAATTATACCACTAAATATGACTAAGATTGATTTTTTTTTTATTTTTAAAAAAGAAATCACAGCATTCTGCACAGCATTCTGTTTTTCCTGTAAAATTATTCCATATGTTTTATTGATTAAAAAAACCTTTAAATCTAATGTATGTCTTTAGTAGTTTGTTTCCTTTGCAGTGATATAAGGTGCATATTACCAGTACCTAAAACCAAATCCATCTACCCCTTAATATGCAGCTATTGTAGAAATAAGCCCAGCATAACACTGAAGAAATCTTAGATGCTATAAAGATTTCAGAAGGATGTTGCCATTAATTGTATGGATTCTGTGCTTGTAGTCAAATTCAAAAAGCTTCAAAGAACAAGAAGAATTCCTAGAGCAGATTTTTTTTCTATGGCACTACATAGAAAGAAGCTGAAGATAATTCACTCATCCAACTATTCTTCCCATCCAGTAACTTTTCTATGCAACTTAACTACTGTGGCCCATAGTCTAGTGTCTTACATTTGTATCAGAACTTCCTAGATGGCAAATATTACACCTCTTTTATCACAGTTAACTTTAAAAAAAAAAATTACAAAACCTGTAATGACTTAACTGTTATCAGAGACTACTTTCATGGTGAATCACAAGCCTGTAATACCACCGTCTTGTCCAGACATAGATGAGAGCTTACTGAATGTCCTACTATGTAGGATGCATCTAATACTTAGAGTTTGCTGGAAATAGAATTATTTTGATGAAAATCAGCCACTTCTTTTTTTTGTTTGCTTGTTTAGATTAATTTTCAATGAAATTAAAAAAAAAAGAAGGCTAAAATCCATTTTTATGGCAAGGAGTGCAGCAATATTACATTCAGTTCGCGCAGAACTAGACTGTGATTAATAGCATTTAGCAGAAGCAGCTCTGATACTTCAGATTTTGAAAGCAATAGTAGTTCATGGAGCATGTGTGGTTTGAGCCCTGTAAGGAGGAAACACTTCTTTGAAAAAGGTCAAAGAGCTTCTGAAATTTGAGTAACTCCTGTCTGTTCACAAAGCACAGCTAGATTCTTTTTAAAGAAGTGGATGACAGTGTAAGCTGTCCTCAATATAATCTTGTTTTCAATTACAGATATCAGTACTGGTACTCTAGAGATGTTTGACTTTTCTCATTCTGTAAAAGAGAGGGGTGACCCTTAAGCTTTTTTTTATATCATAGGCAGGACATGGTACTCCTTGGCTGCTGTTCCCCTCCCATGCACTAGTTACTCTGTCTTCTTTTCCCCCATCTCATATCT
Source organism: Numida meleagris (assembly GCF_002078875.1). Lineage (NCBI taxonomy): Eukaryota > Metazoa > Chordata > Aves > Galliformes > Numididae > Numida > Numida meleagris. The sequence goes on from NC_034438.1 coordinate 16,087,725, forward strand.
TCTCAGAAATGATAGGCATTACTAAAGAGCTTACTGAATGTTGCACTTCCTAGGTATTTCAATAAATGAGAGAAGGAGCAGAAGTGTTTGAAGCATATTGCACATTTACATCTAGCAGGTTGGTTACCTTGGTGTACTTCATCTCTCCTTTTTCTGCACTGTATCTGTTCCCTTTCAGACGTGACCACAGTGAAATCTGGATTCTCAGTTACAGCTCAGCTTGATTTGGTACTGAAAGTCATTATGTTTGTTGAAACAAAAAATCACAGAATCATTAAGTTTGGAAAAGGCCATTACGATCATCTAGTCCATGAGTATCCAACCTTTTGGCTTGCCTGGGCTACACTGAGTGAAGAGGAATTGTCCTGGGCCACATATGAAACATATAATATAGTATATAAGTAACAAAACTTATTTCTTCCTTTTTTTATTAATGTATCAAAAAAAAAAAAAAACCATAAAACTGGAGGGATATTCAATCCTGTTCTTGTGAATCTAATACATCAGGCTTGTTTGCAAAAAGTGGTTGTGATTCTTGATGAGTTAGTTCTTAAGGTGTTCATCAGAGATTTTTGACCAAATTTTACTCTTCCTTTGCTTTGTCCTTGACAGTAATTGTTCAAAAATGTATGTACTGCCAAAACGTGATGAGATAAATAAGACGTGATTGTGAAGCAAGGGATATTTTTCTCTGGTAAGAAAGGGCTTATAAAAGTCTGAAAAGAGACATGATCAAATTTTTGAGTTGATATATGATTGCAGCTCTATATATTCCATTTGAAAATTTGCAGGCCATGTGTTTCTGTCAACTGAAAATGGAGCTGCAAATATAAACAAAATTGATGATTTTTTCAACAATATTGAAACCTATTTTCAAATTCCTTTATCAAAACAGAAAGCAAGGCTGCATGTTTTTTACTCTTCACTGGACTGTGTTTAGCCAACGTATAAAATTGCATAACACTATTTGGCATAGTATGAGTTGGCACTGCACTGCACTGCACCCTTCCCATGCCCTAGTTTCAGCCCAGACAGTGCCAATTGCACACCAGTTTTCGGTGGTTGCTGAGAAAAGGTTGTGCACCTGAGGCCAGACCAGGCCACTCAGCCGGGAAGGGCTGCTGCCGCAATGGAGAGAGGCAAGAGGCAGCTGCAGGACAGGCTGTGCCACACCATGGGTTGGACTTAACTGATGTGGTCCAACCAACAACCCATCACTACCATGCCCACTGTACCATGTCACACAGTACCTTATCTACCCTTTTCTTGAACAGCTTCAGGAACAGTGACTCCACCACCTACTTCCCTGTGCAGCCTGTTCCAATACCTCACCATGTTCTCAGAATAAGTTTTTCCTAGTATTCTGTCTGAACCTCCCCTGCTGGAACTTAAAACTCATGATCATCCAGTTGTCAACCCACTCCCCAAGATCCTTTTCCTCTACACAGTCTTCCAGCCACTCTACCGCAAGCCTGTAACATTGCCTGGGGTTACTGTGACCAAAGTGCAGAACCTGGTCTTGTTGAACCTCATACAGCTGGCCTCAGACCATTGATCCAGCCCATCCAGGTCCTCTGTAGGTCCTTCCTGCCCTCAGGCTGATTGACACCCCCCAGCTTTGTGGCATTTGTGAATTTACAGAGGGTGCACTCAATCACATTTCACTTATCTGGTTCATTATTATTATAAGATTTTTTTTTTTGTCATCCCAAAGTACTTCATGCAGTGCTCCATGTTAAATTGTTTTCGATGGTAAAGTTCTGGAAGAATTTGTTGTACATGAGTGAATTAGGTAACTAAACAATTTATTGTAAAAGATACAGTGTCCTTCAGTGTATTTGTGTATAAGACTATGTGTGGGAATGTGTCTCTTTGTTTAATTAATAATACTGACCCAACAGTTTCGCTGTGTAAAGCTCTAGGTTTTCAAACACTGTGGAACATAGTAGGAATCTTTCACTGAAGAGGTAGTGGCAAAATAACCCTTTTCTACTGTGCATTGAGCACTTAAAGTCATGTTTGTCAAGCAACAGCAACTTCATTTTTGCAGCACAAGTGTTTTGTCCTAGTTTATGAATTTTACTCTGGTGCATGAGTTGTGGTGCTTGTGATGCGACCTGACACCTTTTTGAATGGGTGAACACTAAGTGATGTACACCCATTGTACATCATGTACACCTGAGAAACAGGGCTTCAGGCAGAGTCAGCAAAAACCCTGCCAAGATTTTGATAAGGATACTGAATCCTGAATGCCAGGTCCTACACTTTGGCCAAAACAAGCTCAGGCAATGCTACAGACTTGGGGCAGAGTGGCTGGAAGACTGTGTGGAAGAAATGGACCTGGGAGTGTTAGTCAGCGCTCTGTTAAACATGAGTCAGCAGGGCGCCCAGGTAGCCAAGAGGGCCGATGACTTCCTGGCTCGTATCAGATACAGTGTTGCCAGCAGAAGTGGGGAGTTGATCCCCAGGTGTCAGAAGTCAGGAAATGAAGACAAGGGACTGGCATGTCTGAACTAGGGCCTGCTAATCAAACTGAAGAAGTGCAGAGACAGTGGAAACAGGGACAGGTACTGTGGGTAGAGTATAAGGAAGCTGCTAGGCCGTGTAGGGATGGGGTCAGGAAAGCCAAGGCCTAGCTTGAACTAAACATGACAAGGGGTGCCAAGAAGAACAAGACTTCTAAAGGTACCTCAATCAGACAAGAAAAGTCCTAGAGGGTGTACCCCCCCCCCCCCCCCAATGAGTGACACAGACAAGCTGGTAATAATAAACAAGGAGAAAACTGGGGTGCTCAACAATTTTTGCCTCCATCTTCTGTGATAACTGCTTGTCACACAGCCCTCAAATGATTGGTTCAGGAGGGGATTGAGAAAGCAACATCTCTCCCACTGCGAGCATAGATCAGGTTCTTGACTCCTTGAGGTATCTGAACATCCACAAGTCTATGGGTCCTGACGAGATGCATCCCAGAGTCCTGAGGGAGTTGGCTGATGTAGTCGCCAAGACACTCTCAATGGTATTTGAAAAGCCATGGCAGTCAGGTGAAGTCCCTGGTGACTGGAAAAAAGGCAACATCACACCCATTTTTAAGAAGCGTAAAATGGATGACCCTGGGAACTACTAACCTGTCAGTATCACCTCTGTGCTGGGAAAGATCACGGAGCAGATCCTCCTGGAAGCTATACTGAGGTACATGGAAGACCAGGAGGTGACACAGGAGAACCAGCATAGCTTCATCAAGGGCAAATCCTGCTTGAACAACCTAGTGGCCTTCTATGATGGTGTAACTGCATCAATGGACAAGGGAAGAGCCACAAATATCATCTATCTGAACTTCAGTAAGACCTTTGACACAGTACCCCACACCATCCTACTTGCCAAATTGGAAAGATATGGATTTGATGGTGATGCCACACCCCGAGTGCTGAGTTCACTTTTGGGCCCCTCAATACAAGAAAGACATTGAGGCCCTGAAGCATGTCCAGAGAAGGACAATGAAGCTGGTGAGCGGACTGGAGGACAAGTCTTATGAGAAGCAGCTGAGGGAACTGGTACTGTTTAGCCTGGAGAGGACAAAGAGGGGAGACCTTATAGCTCTCTCTAACTACCTGAAAGGAGGTTGTGGCGATGTGGGGGTCAGCCTCTTCTCCCACGTGATTGGTGACAGGACTAGAGATAATGGCTTTAAGTTCCAGCAGTGGAGGTTCAGGTTAGATATTAGGAAATATTTATTCTCTGAAAGAGTGGTCAGATGCTGGAATGAGCTGACCCAGGGAGTTGATTGGCTGACCATGCCTGGAGGTATTCAATAACTGTTTAGATATTGTACTAAGGGACATGGTTTATTGGGGAAATATTGGTGGTAGATGGGCAGTTAGTCTAGATGATCTTGGTGGTCCTTTGAAACCTTGGTGATTCTATGATACTGTGATTCTATCTGCCCTGAGAAAACCTCCTCCAGCAACACAGTAAGATTAAAAGACAGTAACTTCTCAACTATTCATTTTTTTATTGTCTCTTAAGACAAGAATACAAAGGACATGGTCTCACACCGCATTCTTATCTCTAAATAGAAGAGATACAGGTTTGTAGGGCAGACTGTTTAGTGGGTAAGGATTTACAGAATCACAGAATCACAGAGGTTGGAATGGACATCAAGAGATTACCGAGTCCAACCCCAGTGCTAAAGCAGGTAACTTACAATAGGTCACACAGGTAGGAGTCCAAAGGGGCCCTGAATGTCTCCATAGAAGGAGACTCCTTCTCTCTGTGCAACCTGTTTCAGTGCTTCATCAGTCTTACCATAAAGTTCTTCTGCATGTTAGTACAGAACTTTCTATGTTCAAGCTTTAGACCATTACTCCTTGCCTTATCTCTACACACCACTGAGAAGAGCCTGGCCTCATCCATTTGTCTCCAACTCCCTTTAGATATTTATAATCATTTATCAGATCCCCTCTCAGTCTTCTTTTCCCCAGGCTGAACAGGCAAGGTTACTCAGCCTTTCCTCTTAAGGGAGATGTTCCAGGCCCCCAGTCATCTCTGTGGCTCTCCACTAGACTCCTTCTAAGAGATCCCTGCCTTTTTTTGAACTAGAGAGCCCAGAAATGGTTGGAAGATCACAGCTAGAGGGTTGTGGTAAATGGCTCTATTTCCAAGTGGAGGCTGGTGATGAGCGATGTCCCCCACTGTCCATCTTGGGGCAACATCTTTATTAATGACATAGATGACAGAATTGAGGCCTCAGCAAATTTGCAGACAACACCAAGCTGAGTGGTGCAGCTGAAACAATAGAAGGAAGGGATTGCCATCCAAAGGGGCCTGGACAGTCTTGGAAAGTGAGTCCACATGAACAGAATGAGGTTCAACAAGGTCAAGTAGAAGGTGTTGCGCTTGGGCCGAGGCAATCCCAAATATGAGTACAGACTGGGAGAATAACTCATTGACAGCAGCCCTGCAGAGAAGGACTTGGGGGTCCTGGTGGATGAAAAGCTGGACATGAGCCAGCAGTGTGTGCTTGCAGCCTGGAGTGCCAACAGTATCGTGGGCTGCATCAAAAGAGAGAAGGCCAGCAGGGAGACGGAGGAGTTTGTTCCCCTCTGCTCTGCCCTCATGAGGCCTCATCTGGAATACAGTGTCCAGGAGTGGGGCTCCCAACTCAGAAAGGATGTGGAGCTGTTGGCACAGGTCTAGAGGAGGGCCACAAAGATCAGAGAGCTGAAGCACCTCTACTGTGAAGATAGACTGATGGATCTGGGCTTTTTCAGTCTGGAGAAGAGAAGACCCAGGGGAGACCTCATTACGACCTTCCAATATTTAAAGGGAGATTATAAGCAGGAAGGAAGTCAACTTTTTAGACTAAAGGAGAGGAGATTTAGATTACACATCAGGGGAAAGTTTTTCACAGAGAGAGAGGTGAGGTGCTGGAACAGGTTTCCCAGAGAGGCTGTGGATGCTCCATCCCTGGAGGTACTCAAGGCCAGGCTGGATGGGGCCTTGGGCATCCTGATCTAGTGCTTGACCTAGGGTTAGTAGCCCTGCCAACAGCAAGGGGTTGGAACTTGATGACGTTTGATATCCCTTCCAACCCAAGTCATTCAATGATTCTAAGATTCTTCAGATTGCTTCACATTAAATGTTATTCCTCCTGCAATAATGAGATACTCTCCATAACAAACATTTCCTTCATGTAATCTTCCATCATAGAACCTTTGCATCTTGTTAGAGGATCTCAATTTGTCCTAAAAATGCATGTAGTTTTGCAGTGGTTTGAGCCAACATTGTCCATGATATATAATTCATATGGGGGAATTATATACACGAGCCTTGCTTGTTGAGAGTTCTCATCTCTGGGCCCATATTAATGGCCACTGATGTGCTGTCTGTTGTTTCCATGCTCACAAAACACCAGTGTCAAGGGAATATTATTCTTGATTCAGTCATTTTACACTGTGCCACAACAGATGCCAGTATACATCAAACTTCTTGGGTTCAGCTTAAAATTTCCCACAGCCACATTAGCCAGAAAAAAAAAAAAAATGAACTGATGACACTGGTATTATGGTTTTGGAGACTCTCAGGAATTTCAGAAACTAGTGATCTGGGTTTTTGCAGTTTATCTGAGGGATTTGTTATTTGAGGATCTTAGATTACAAAATTCATTCAGAGTCTCTGGCCTTCTTTGCAACACAGTTTTCCAATATTTGAAAACATGCCTCTAGATATCAACACACTAGAAACAACAAATGTAATTAGAAAGCAAAGCAAGTATTCTGAGACACTGCTGCAACATGGTTTGTCTCTTCATACACAGCACCTTCAGGTTTCAACTATTTTTGAGGGCCTGCCAGCTTGCAACCTAAAAATTTTTCTTGTAGGATGGTAAGATTTTTGCAATCTGATAAGGAATTATTTGTGCATCTAGTCAACTAGATGACATTTAATCCTGTTATCAGGTTTATCCCCCCACAGTCCAGTCTGATATTTCATCTTTAACTCAAAGTTCAGCAGCAAATGGAAAGTAATTGAGGAAAAGTACAGTTGGCAATAGCTCCAATTTAGCAGTTATGAATGTAATGAAAATTATTTTCTTGGAGACTAAGCATTATTTGTTTACAATCTGCAAACAATATAAGAAAAAAAAAAAGCAAACTAAAACTATGTACTAAGACTGAAATCAATCTCACCTCATTCATATGTGATTAAGCAGGGTTTCTTTAGCAAGTCAGGTTTGGTTAAAAAATGCTTAGCGAATGACTAAGTAACCCTTTGTGACAGACAAATAAAAAGGAAGAAGAAATGAGTTTTAATTCCACAAACCAGACAATAGTTACTATGCTTTTAAAGTAAAATTTTCAAGGATGTGAGAAAAAGGAATGTTTTTTAGCAGTTTCTCATCTTCTTGTCACACACCTGTAACTTCTGTCTGATAAATATCTGGGAGAAGGTACCTAGTGCTGTTAGGAGTGGTTATTGGAGCTGTATCAATGTTAATTCTCTGGGAAATGGGCTGAAGCTGCTGTAGGAGAACACTGACTGTTTTAGAAAGCATAAAATTACATAAATTAACAGGCTTTCATATTGGACCTCAATTTAGAGGATCACAAGTGAATGGGAACTTGTCTTCCCAATCTACCCAATATCCCATGAGCATAATTTCCAAAAAACAGACAAAACATTTGCTCACCTGGAAAGAGAATCACTAAGAGCACATATGTACTCTATGCTAGTTAGGACATAGCTCAGTCAAAACAATATGTAATCAGTAAATGTATACTGAGATATATGCTACAGAAGCAGGAGTGGAGATCGCTAAAACTTCTGCTGAGGACACGATGCACATACTCTCTGCCTTTTGAGAGTTTTCCTTTGAACTCTGACTTGAATATCAATTTCATATTTTTTTCAGAAGACAGCTTGGCTTTAAAGGATGTGAATATTGTTCCTTCAAGTCTGTGCTTCACATAAAAAATCTATACTTCTCTCTGCCAGCTCCTGTGTTTTTCCTTTGAAATCCTTACTTTACTTTACAATCCCTTGCAGTTCCTCTGAGGTTCATGTTACACAGCTAAGAAAGCAAGTGTATACTGACCTAGTTGGACTTTCAAACATTTTGCCAACATCTATTGTGAGACTTTGTTATCCCTATTAGTCCTTTTCTGTTCATCACTCACAGGTGTAGTGGAAAACAGATCATTCGGTTTAAAATGTTTATTCTTTGTTGGATCGTGTAACAGGATCTGTTACTCTTAAATCACCATGTAAGAAAATCCCTTTCCACAGGTGGATTTGGATGATTCCCAGAGGATCTGAGGTGGATAGGGAGATGAAGGAGGGAACTCCATATGTTTTAAGTTGATCACCTCTTTGCCAGGGTTAACCTACCTGTCGGGATTAACCATGGCAATCGTAGATGTTAGATCATGACTTTCTAAAGTTAGGAACAGGCTCTAAATGTGAGATTCTGTTTTCTTCCTCATGCATGTGTATGTTTGTGTGCCAGGGGAGAAGGGCTCACCATATTACTTTTGCTGAATAAAAAACTGGCTGGATGACCAGGCCCAGAAAGTGGTGGTGAATGGAGTTAAATCCAGCTGGCGACCAGTCATGAGTGGTGTTCCCCAGGGGTCAGTGCTGGGGCCTGTCTTATTCAATATCTTTATTGATGACCTGGACGAGGGCATTGAGTGCACCTTCAGCAGGTTTGCAGATGACACCGAGTTGGCAGGGAGTGCCAATCTGCCTGGGGGTGGGAAGGCCCTACAGAGAGATCTGGACAGGCTGGATCTCTGGGCTGAAGCCAATGGGATGAGGTTCAACAAGACCAAGTGCCGGGTCCTGCACTTTGGCCACAACAACCCCAGGCAACGCTACAGGCTTGGGGAATAGTGGCTGAAAGACTGGGTAGAGGAAAGAGACCTGGGGATATTGGTCAACACAGCTGAACATGCACCAGCAGTGTGCCCAGGTGGCCAAGAAGGCCAATGGCATTCTGACTTGCAACAGAAACAGCAGCAGCAAGGAAGTGATCCTGCCTCTGTTCTCAGCACCCGTGAGGCTGTAATTCAAGTACTGTGCTCAGTTTTGGGCACCTCACTGCAAGAAAGATATTGAGGCCCTGCAGTGTGTCACCTCACCCTGAGCTGGTGAGGGGTCTGGAGTACAACTCTTAAGAGGAATGGCTGAGGGACATGGGATTGTTCATTCTGGAGAAGAAGAGGTTCAGGGGAGACCTTATTGCTCTCCACAACTACCTGAAGGGAGGTATGGGTTCTTCCATTTAACTAGCAGTAGGACTAGAGGGAATGACCTCAAGTTGCACCACGGGAGATTCAGGTTGGACATTAAGAAATACTTATGTTTCAAAAGAGTGGTCAGGAGCTGGAACGGGCTGCTCCAGGGAAGTGGTAGAATCACTGACCCTGAAGGTGTTCAATAAACATTTAGATGTTGTACTGAGGGACATAGTTTAGTGGGCAACATTGGCAATATACAGACTGGATGATCTTAGAGGTCCTTTCCAGCCTTGGTGATTCTATGATTCTATAATTCTAAGATTCTACTTTACATACTACTTTACACGCTACTTCACATATTACATTGTGCTTTAGATGTCTGACACATCCGACCTGCTGAATTAAATGTCTGCTTTTTCCTCTAAGTCAACGGCGTGGGCATCACTGAGATCAGCTGTCTACTCTTTACATTATGAAGCTTTCAAAGGTGACTGAGACTATAGGGTACTTTCATCTGTGACTAATCTTATCTCCTCTGTACAGATTTCCAAATGGGATAGACAATATACCCTTCTGAAAGTGCTTACATCATTAAAAAAGCAATATTAAAAGCACAAAAATATTAAATACAGAAATATTAAAGTCAAAACAGATATAATGATCTCAATAGTGGCTTAAAATGAAATCATAAAATAAGCTAAACATGAAAAATAATGGATTCTGTTTGGTAAATCAATTTAAGAGAAAACTGTAAGTTAGCCCAATAGCAAAAGCACATGAAAGGACTGGTATCAGCTCATTATAAATATCTATGTAGTGTCAAGTCATGTCCTTTGATGTTAAAAGTAGATATCTATGGGAAAAAAAAAAAAAAAGGAAAAACAGGACTAAGGCAAGACTATCGTCCCACAAAAACTCTTGGCTCCATGTTTTTGCAGTGCAAGGTCTCTACAGGCTGGGAAGATTTCAGTATGTTTATTAATCATTGGCATATTTCTCTTCCCCAGTTATGACTGGGAACTCAGGATAGCCTTAAACTTCCAGTACTCTGTGTCACCGAGGTATGCAGCTGACTGTACACAGATAGAAAATCCATCCTCTTTTGCCTGTGCTCTTCTTGATACATGGTAAGTTCGTCAGACTGCCCTAACTCACCAGTTGTAGAAGACAGCATCCAACTGACCCCATCACTCTCACCCACGCCCTTTCTAATACTATACATGTACTATTGCCTTTTAAGACATCCCTTTTCTGGAGGCAAATGTCCTTGTTGTGGTTCAACCCAGCAGCAGCTCAGCACCACACAGTCATTCGTTCGCTCCCCCCTCCCAGTGGGATGAGGGAGAGAATCAGAAAGAAAAAGATCAGGAAACAAAGTAGAACTTGTGAGTTGAGAGAAAATCTATTACTTAGACAGAAGAGGAAGAGAGAAGGAAAACAATAATAGTAATGATAATAGTATAATATATATTTATGGAACAAGTGATGCACAAGCAATGGCTCACCACCCACTGACTGATGACCAGCCAGCCCCATGCAGTGGGTGCCTCCATGCCAAACTCCTTACTGTTTTCAAGTTATTTCACGTGATGTCATATGGTATGGAATATCCCTTCGGCTAGTTTAGGTCATCTGTCCTGGTTCTGTCCCCTCCCAGCTCTTTGTGCCCCCTAGCCTCTTGCTGGCAGGATCGTGAAAGAAGTTGAAATGTCTTTGGTTCTGTGCAACACTGCTCAGAAACAACGAAAACGTCGGTTTGGTACCTACTTTGTTTTTCTCCCAAAGCCAAAGTATAGCATCATACCAGACACTATGAGGGAAAAAACAACTCTGTCCCTGCTGAAATTAGGACACCTAACTTACTTAATTAGCCTTTGTATTCTAGGTCTACTGTGGAACTTTGAGATGAATGAAGCAAAATTGCACAGCACTGAAATTTTGTGTTTTGGGCAGGAGTATGACAAAGTGCTGGTTTGTGCTCTATTAATTGCTTAAGCAATTCCTAACATTTCAGCTGGGAGGGCAATAATTGACCTTTTCCAACTTATTATAAAAATTGAATTATTACTAAGGTCTAAACGACATTCTAACTGCTATTTTTAATATTTCCTTTTTTTGTTGTTGTTGATTTTTTTCTTTTTTGAAGCTTATTCTTCCTTCAGTGCAGTCTTTGACATAACATTTTTTTTTGCTACAGACGTGTGTCTGCCAAAAATAATAACTGCTTGGTGGCCCTTTCCTCTGACATCTTCAGAAACATCAAAGGAGTGACCTGGAGCCATACACCTTTGCCTCACTGCTGCAATTTACATCATCTTGATGAGAGCCCCTCCCGGAATTACATTAACAAAAAACTCCAACGTTGCACACGTCACAGAAACTCTGAGTCTGTGGGCACCCCTCACAGATGACAAAGAATGGAAATACCTGAATGCTTGTCTGAGAAGGCTAGTATTATGTTTCTATTATGTCATCACATTAAAATTACTATATATTAGTTGTAAAATCCCAATATAGAACTCATTATTATGCAGTCAACTGATATCTTTTAAAATCAAATATTTGCACAGTTTCTTTCTTCTTTAATTCTTCATTCCTCTTGTAAATAGAAAAATTATAGTGACCTCATTGTAGTGGAACTGACCAAGATGCTTGCTTCCCTTACCACAAAAAAAAAAAAAAAAAGAAGGCTCATTTGGCATTTCCAAATGAAATAGATTCTTCCCATGTGCAACAAATCCACATTTACATACAACCAAGCCTGAAACTCTGCAAACACGCTCAGGCAGGTAGAGCGTTTTTGGCAAGTGTCCCTGTGACGAGCAGGCAAGACAGGGTGCTATAAAGGACATCAGTAAACAGCAAAGTCATGGAGAGAACAAAGTGCTTATGAGCCCCCCTTTGCAAATTAAAAAAAAAAAAAAAAGGAGCACAAACCAAGCTGTTCTGTAGATAAGTTTTTTGTTATTCTAGACACAAAATATATTAAGGAGTAATTTTCTTATTCTTCATTCTTTCCTTAATTTCATAAGGTGCATGTGTAATATGTACAGAATAGATGGGAAAAAAAAGGTCAGAATGGTGAAATACTGCACAATGCAGGAAGTCTGGATTTCTGTAATACGCAATATGTAGTTTAGGATTATATAACAGGGTAATTAACAAATGCTTTTTAATCTATTTAAAACAGAAGTATTCAACTAAACCTAAAAGGATGCAGTAATTCACACGGTATGTATTCTCCTTTGATCAATTATTTGCAGATACAGACAAATGTTAGTCTGGGAACTGCCTTTGTGTGTGTGAAACTATTTTTCAACATTGTGTCTGGATGAGGAAGAAAGTTTCGTATCCTGAGGGTGTGTTCATAATAAGGATGATGTAACTGAATCAAAGGCATTGTTTCTTAGGAAACCAACATGTTGGCCCTCGAAGATTATTTGTAGGTGAGATAGAGGGTGATTCCAGGTGTATATATTTATTAAGAAATATTTTTTTCCCCTGTGCTGTGGACTTTGTTTATTATTGTCCTTCCATCAGCATCTATTACTTAGTGGTTCTTTTTTCTTCTTTTTGGAAGTATAGATTTCCTTCCTTGCCCCAGAGCTGCACACATACTTACATGCTCAGCACAGATAAAGAAAGCCCAGAGCTGCTCCAACACCTGCTGCTGGAGCAGATGTTCCTGCTGTAGGTAGCTGCCCCTTGAAGCACATTCTGCAGGGCTGTTAAGGCACCAAGAAGGGACTGCATGTGAGTCATTCTCAGTAAATGATTGACTTGGAGGGAATGGTCAGAAGTAATGATGTCCTGTGAAGTGAGTCCCTGTGCAGGCTCATGGGTTAGGCTGAGCAGCATGACATCATGAAAGAGTAAATATGTGGAATGGATCAGTGAGAATTGTTCAATGCTGGGTCTCTGCTGTACTTCCATCAAGGATCTGAATGTCCTGACAGTTTCCAAAGAGCCATGGTCCAAACCAATCAATACCTGTTGAACAATCCCACCAGTCAACAGCCCCTGTTTTAATTTAAAATTCACATTCAGAGTATTTGAAAGGAATAAGATAGTGAGAGAACACAAGTATTCTTACAGTGCCCCTGAAATAAAAGCTGAGGTCTGTGTCACACCACAAGGACATGACACAGATGATGAGCAGGGGGAGGAAGGAAGCATTTCTATTTCAAGTTTCCAGACAAACTGCCTTTTTCACTCCACTGTGTTCGTACCGGGAAGGTCAAATTTGTTCACCAAAATCATTGCTGCAAAATAGAATACCATCCAATATACAATAGGTCTCGAAATACACCAGAGCAGTGGGACAGAGAAAAAGAAGGTATATCAAATACCATGACTATGTAGTGTTCAAACAGTGCTAATAGGGCTACAAAGGCTGAAAACTACACAGAACAGAGATAATCCCGCACTTTGCACTGCTTTCTAACTTCTTTGCAAGTAGAACCCTGTAGTATCATATCATTAGTGGTTTTCATTCACACTGTGTCCCTGGATGTGGGCTGGACACGTAGGGCAGCATTCTGCATGAGCAATATATCATTGCTGTCATGGCCAGCATCGGGCCGGTGGAGTGGCAAGGCTCCCACATCCTGTTGCACCTTTCACAGCTGAGGGCATAGTCCTCAGGAATTTCACTTAAAGAGGGAGATCCAGGTTTAAGGTAATAGAGAACAAAATATTATTATACTCGAGGAAGACAGCCACTCCGTGCTGCTCGAGAAACCCAGAATTTAACCATGATTTTCAGCAGGTCCAGCTGACTCCAGAACTCGGAAAGAGGAAACCTCACCCCTCCAAGTACCGGCTCGGGGTTCTGAAGCCGGACGTCGGCAGGTCCTGTCAGCAGCGGGCGCGCACCGGCGGACTTTCATCCATCTGCCCCTCCCGGGAGCGAAACGGGGGGGGGGCCGGAGCTCCCGGCCCGCTGCAGGGACCCCGCGGAACGCTGGGGGCGGGCAAGAGGAGGAGGAAGAGGAGGAGGAGGGATATTTCGTGGCGGCGAGGAGCAGGTGGTGCTCAGTGCCGCGCGGCCAGCTCAGGAGCGGCACTGCACCGCGCTCCCCGCTCCGCACCGCTCCGCGCCATGGCCTGTGCGGGCGCGGCGCTGCTGCTGGCGCTAGGTAAGGCTCGGGGCCGGGCGGAGCGGAGAGCGCTGCTTCTGCGCCTCTCACCGCGGCGCCGGGAACGGGGCAGAGAGAGGCGCGGGGCGGGAGTCTGGGCCGGTGCGAGCGGACAGCGTGTGTCCCTGCGGCAGGTTCGAGCCCTGGGCCAGCACTGCGTTGGGATTTCAGTAAAATGGTGGTGGTGGTGGTGCTGGAGGCCGGGGGTGTGGATGCCGTTTGTTGCGCCGCTTTGCAGTTCTGTGGGGATTGTGCCGTTCGAAAAGGGAAGGTGATGCTCTCTGTTGGGAATGCTGCTCCTGATTTGCAAGAATCCTTTAGGTCCTATCCCACCCTGCTAGGCAGATGTCTCTGCTTGGAAAAGGACAGGGAAACTTGAACCATCTCCTCCTTCTCTTGGCTTACTTAATTACCATTACATATATTTTCCTGGGAATGGTAAGCCGTCATATTCACTTGCCATAAACAAATTCCCAAGAACTTTCAGAGCAGCAATATTACTGTATGCTCTCCAAACCCTTAATTATTAAGTCACTGAAGAAGAGGCATAAGAATGAGTTTTTACCTATGAGCTGTTCCGACTTGCTCTTTCAGTAGCTATAGCAAACACCGCAGTGGAATGTGCGGCTGCAGGGTATGAAGTAGAATGCAAAAATATTAACCTGTGATGAGCTTTATGGTATACAAATGGCTTGATGTTTTTTTTTTTTTTTAAGAAATGAAAATTCTTAAAAGCATTGTTGGGCAAAACATCCACTCTGCACTTTTGTTAAATCTGTCTCCTATGCTCCTGTTGATGGTCACTGCACAGCAGAAGCATTGTAAGTTCCAAGGTAAAAGTCTTAAGACTTGGGGGGATTTGTCAAGCAGTGCTGAAACCAGAAGATAAGGACTGCTTATGAGAGCAGGATTCCCCTGGCAATGAGACTGACAAGTGGGATAGGCCTCCTTTGTTCAGGCACTATCCATGATTTATCTTCATTTCTACAGCTGAAAGCAGATGTGCTTTTGATATCAAATGTGTCATGACATTTGATGTTAGCAGGTGTAATTGCTGAGTTAATACTTTAAAGCCTTTTTTGATCTTGTAGAACTAGAAGGAAGGGAGAGTTTCCTCTAAGCGATTTAGAGTCCTGCTGCGGTGATTGAATTCTGATGAGCTCTTTAACCTTCAAAGGCATATTGAGTGTAATTGGGCTACTTTAACTGAATTAGGCAGTCCAGCAAGAAAATATCCCAAGTACAAAATAAACTTGGTTTTGTATAAGTAGACCCTATAAGGGCTCTCCTGTGTCTCCAGATTCAACTAAAAGTAATACAACAGTTAGTAAAGACATGCATTGTTTACTTTTGTTGCGTATTTTTATATTTGGAAAGTCATTCAGACTTTACAATTGCTAAAGAAATAAAAATGTAATAGAACTGCAATTTTGATATTACAACCTTGCTAGCATAGAAATCTTGTTACTTATTGGCAAAAAAGTATAGTACAATGGAAGTAGACTATGTTATGGGGATAGCAGTAGCTGGAGGACTTAATAGTGCAACCTGTACAATAAAGCCTGATGCTTTCTGTTGCAACAAGTGACTGTTTTTAGCAGCTCTCAGGTACTTTTAATTCTTCAAATCTTTAAATCGTTGAATTTGTTAAATTAGGGTTCATTTCATTCTTTAAATCTGCATTTTTGACATCCCGATTCTTTCTTAGCCTGTTCTTACAAAAAAGTCAAAGCCAAAATACCCCAGCTCTTCCTGAGAGCAAAGCCAGTGGAAAATACAGTGCCTTTCCTGGGCTCAATTCTGGTAACATTTTCTTTGGAAAGCTCCTGTGCCCTCATGCTTCAGAGTAGATATTTGAAATTTGGCAGGAAGATGTTACTTGCATCGTCTTGAAAATCTACCCAAATCTGGCCAAGTAACAAACCTTTGGAAAATTTCATTCCACTGGAAAGAAATTGATTTTTATCAGCTTGATTTTAACACAAATCCTGTCTATCCTTGGTATGGAACTCAGACAGACTTTATTTGCTGTCGCAGTGGCAGTGGGCTTCTGGATGAGGTCTATGTCTACATCTGCAAATCTGTCTTCCTTGTGTTCTTGTGCTATTTGGTATTTTTACAGCAATGTCTGCTTTCTGGTTTGCTTCTGGATTCTCCTGGAGATATACCTGGAATATTCTTAAAATCCCCACTCTGTCAAGCACATATCCTTCACACTATTCTGCTCTGAACTGAAAAATCCCAGGTAAATAAGGGTTATGCTTTTCAGGCCACAGATGTACCACTTCAGGACACCAACCCCTCAAGCTGTTAGACACAGCCAGACTGGAGGAGGAATCAGTATTATGCAAAACTAGGAAGGGGGAGATTTTCTCTTAAACTTCATATGGAATCCAGAATTTCCCTTTTTTTGTAATCCTTTTTTTTTGTTGTTCAGTATGTATCTGACCCTTGCTGATGCAAAGCATCACATTGTCCCAGTAAGCAGTAATGTCCTTCAGCCTTGTTGGCAATGGGCTGAAAAGCTGTGCAGTGATACAAGGGAAGACACCACTAACATAATCTTTTTCTTCTGATTAGTTTTGTTTATGTCCCAGGGAACTGCAAACTGTGAATATGAATACGGTGTGAATATGAACTGTGATAAAACAACAACTGAGTCAAACGTGAAAAAGTTAGGAAGTGCCTAAATAAATTAGCAGCTTTCAAGGCCAGGTCAGATGGAGCCCTGGACAGGCTGATCTACTGGCTGGCAACCCTGCCCATGTCAGGGGTTGGAACCAGATGACCTCCCAGCCAAAGCCATTCTATGATTCTGAGATTTTTCCCCTTTGCCACCTGTGTATCATACAATGTTTTGGACCCAGGTCTACAGCTTTGCTGCTGTGGCTCTTTGGACAGGTGAAGGTAGTATGATCAGAAAAGGGGTTTGGAGTTCTGCCTTCCTTACTGATGAAATTAGAAGATGCCCTAGGAATGTTGAAGAAGGGTAGGATGAAGAGAAATGATGCTTTTTTATGTTCTTTGCAGAATAGGACTCTTTCACTCCTTTTTTTTTTTTTTTTTTTTTTTTTTTTTTTTTTTTTTTTTTGTCACAAAAGCCCAGTGCAATTTCAGGCGAGTCATTTAAATTAAATCTTTGACACGTGGTTGGAGCTTTTGTGTTCCTCTCTTTCTCTTTGCTCAGCCAGGGGTTCTCAAAACTGTAGCTGCATTTTCACAATCTGGTTAAGCTGACCTGAATGTGGGCTGCTGCTGCAAGGACATTTCATCCACTCCTGACTGCGTGTTCCCACCAGTGTGCCTGTGGAGCCACTGGGGCTTGGTCTGGGAAACAGGTCGGAGAACCCTTTACCTGAGTAATTTTTTCCCTTTTTGGGAGGCCAGGTCAGTTCTGGAGATCAGCTAACCTGATCCTGTTCACTTGAGCAGTTAATATTTAAGTGTTAGCACTGGCACAGGGGACACTCAGAGCTTGTGGCCAGAGGTGGGAGGGAAGCTGGAAGAGTTTATTTCACTGGTAGCCAACACTTCCACTGGCTTGAGTTGGTTGTGAAAGTGCATCTTGACATGCAAGGCTGCTGTGTGTTCGCAGCTGTGAATGGAGTCAATGGAAATATGGAAATTGCATTTTGAATGTGCTATGTCTTCTGAAAAAAGAAGTTTTTAGCTGAATCATTAGATATCCAAAAGTAGCAGTACTTTTGACCTCAATCTTTTTTTTTTTTTTTTTTTTGAATGAATGAATGAATGAATGAATGAATGAAACTTACGATTTCTCATTTCTGGAACTGCTTTCAGAGAGCTTGTCAGGTAGCAGGAGCATTATTATATATTATTCTTGGAATTCTGCCTTTTATTCATGCTGTGTTACAGGACGTGTATTTTGTACAAATGATGTTTACTTTAGAAAGCATACAGGGTATTGCCATCACACTCCTAAACACATTAACAGCTAATGTTTATTTGTGCATAATGTGTGCAAAGTAAACATGAGATCTTTCCAGCAGGTTATAGCTATGTGCTCTCTGACCCTGGAACAATTTCTTAATTGTACTTTGATTTTTTTTTTTTAGTTTATTTATTTTATTTCAGATGCACAGAATTTTCATTTAGGAAATCAAAGGAGTAAGTAAAAGGACTGGCAATTCTTGGTTTAATTGTGCTTCTTAGTTACTATACAGATGTTATTCATTGTGGTCTTTCTTCACTGTTGTTAATTTTGAATGAATGAAGGTTGTTTTTTTTCATGTACTTCGTGTAATGTATTTTCACAAGTGCTAAGAACTGGAACTACCAATATAATGGATTAACATCCAAACAGCTAAATGTGAATAAAATGCTCTCCCTTAGGGTTAATGCAGGTAAAAGGGAGTTTATCCATCTTCAGAGCAGTCATTTTCCCCCTCAGAAATCTTGTCCAGTCTCTCACCACTGTTGCTATTTTCATTTCAAGGTTTCCTTTGTTAGGCCCTGTGTAGGCTGGTTCCCATTTCCATGGTTACCATGCTGAAATGCAGACAGGACACAGGCTGGCTTCTCCTCGGCATAGCCGTGCACTTGCATACCAACACATGTTATCTGCTTGTTTTAGGACATTTCCATTAGCAGTGTTCATGTTTAGGACTTCTTCTTCACAAAGTGAACCCTGGCCCAGTGATACAGAGCTGTGTTAGGATTTCAGACTCTGCAAAATGAGAGGAAGAGAATCGATAAGCTTTTCTTTTTGTGTGTGTGTAAATAAACTAGTTGTACTGTTCCTGTTCAAATTAGCCAAGGACATCAGAGAAGAGTCTCGGCCTAAGTTTTCATTTCTGTTAAAAAGGATAACAAAGCAATTTTAAGTTTTTTCAAAAAAATATTTAAGTAAAAGACTGACATTTATTTGTGCTAAATAGTTGTATGAACACACTCCTTTTTCATGGTGCTGATAGAAGGGCAATAAAAATAAATGGATGTGAATACACTGGATGTATGATAGCTTCTGTCTATATTAACTGAGTGTAAGTGTGTAAGCCTATAAAGCAATATGAGATAATGTTCTTCCTGCTCATGCTGCACTCAGTTTTTGGAGGTGGAGGATACTAAATGCACCTAGTGGAGTCAATATATGCTGTTTGAGTTTTTACATGTATGCCAAATCAGGCTGATATTTCCATTTAGCAAATAAATTCAATATTCTGAGTGCTATCAATTGTTACTTTGAATTAATCCCTTGAGGATACTGAAATGCTATTTAGGGACTAAGTTAGTTTTATTTTCTCCTGGAGATGCATATTATTCAAAAATCTATAAGACTTGCACATTACTCAGGAACTAAAAGGGGAACTGTACAGGCAAAGTAAGGTAAACACAGGTTCTTTGAATACTGTATGAGCGAAGACATCTTGTGTATAACTCAGTGGCATCTGTATGGCTGCATGTCACACATGATAAGTGTCACAGATTCTTTTGTCCCTTTCAAATTGCTGACAGACAAGGGTGAGGGACTTGCAAGCACAGCCCTGGTGAAAATCTCCAGCCTTATTTCTGATTTATTTTGTCATCTTAATGCTGCACCCAAGTTTATCATTCTTCCTTTATTTTGTTCAGGATATTTTTTAAATAACATAAATCTCCTTGTCTAATATGGTTGTTTGTTTCCAAGGAACACGGGAAAATTACTGTTCACAACAAACAACTGGAAGGGAGCATATTGCACACTGAAGGGACCATCCTTAAATGAAAAGATCTGCTTACAGAAACTGTGGAGTTTAATGATGAGTCTGGTGGTGGAGAAACGTTGAATTAAGTTTTAATTTTTATCTATCTATCTCATATACATGACACTTCCACAAGAAATCTGACAACAGTTGATGCTATGAGTAAGTTAAAGGTGTAACACAAAACTGCATGGAATCAGTAGAGGTAAGACCACAGATGCCCAGGTAGCTGACTCTCTGAATTAGCTAGTTAAGAAGGATCTCAGCCAACTGCAAGATTATTTCTTATTTGACTGAGGAATAACCAGCCTGTGCTTGGTTTTTGTGAACTTACCACAGCAACGGGTTCCACTTTTGGAGTGTTGTGTCATGCTCCATGTTGTCCACAGTTAAGCTAGGTGGAGTTGCAAATGAGTTGTCTACCTTTTCCAAATATGCAGCAGTCACCTCTAACTTCTCAGCTGCTGTGACAGTTGTGATAGCCAATAAGTAGTGCAATTCTCCATTCAACTGAAATTTGACTTAATTGCATAATTGCTAAAACAACAAATCAGTAAATTACAGAACTTTAAGTCTAAATTTCCTTTTTGTTACTGCCTCTTAGTAAGCTAAATGTCTATGTCTAAGCTAATGTCTTGAGAAACTAGACCACTATTTCTTGTCATTGTCTGAATCAGGAGAGCCAATGACAAGAAATAGTGGTCTAGTTTCTCAAGAGCAATATGCTACATTATTCTATGGAAAGAAAGAATCCCCTTCGTACAGACCTGTCTGAAGGAGAAACAAGTAGAGTATCTTGTCCCTGGTCAATTCATGGGTCCTAGACAATTAAGAAACATTGCTACAGTACTGGAGACTCAAGAACTTTGGAAAATGTAGCAATGCGTGTATCTTTATTTGAACTGTCTATTTCAAGGAGAACAGTAGATACGAAGTTAAAGAAAGGAACAACATTTTAACTAATAGGTAAAGAGTAATTTTACAAAAATCTATACTACTCTCTTAACTATATGTGCTAGTAAGACGATACATGTAGTGCTCTAATAATGAACAAGACAGCAATTTAATCCAGTACACAGAATCATTGAATATCCTGAGTTGGAAGGGACCCAGAAGGATCATTGAATCCAACTCCACACACGAACAACCAAAATCCAAACCTTGCGTCTGAGAGCATTGTCCAAATGGTCCTTTAACTCTGGCAGCCTGGGACCATGATCACTGCCCCTGTTCCAGGGCCCAACCACCTTCTGGTGAAGAGCCTTTTCCTAACACCCAACCTGACCCCCCCAGCACTGCCCTCCACTCCCTGTGAGGAGCTGCAGCCACCATGAGGCCTCTCCTCAGCCTGCTCTGCACTGGCTGAACAAACCTAGGGGCCTCAGCTGCTCCTCTGGCGTCTTTCCCTCTAGACCCTTCCCCATCTTCATAGCTCTCTTTTGGATGCTCTACCTTCCCTTCATTATTAACAAAACTAGTAACATCTCTCTTCAACAACTAAATTAATGGGCAGAATTACTTTATTATGTAGAACAAAAATACTTAAAAAACAGATGATCTTTAGATCCCATACCTACTACAACTGTATGAAAAGCAAGACAGAGAACGCCGTTTTACTGTAAATAATTCTGAAATGGTAGTAATTAAACATGCAAGTTCATGCAATTTCTTTAATTACCTTTCCCTTTTTATAAAAGTTTGTGTTATAAGCAGTGAACTATAGCACCATGCTTCCTTTTCATCCCTAGTATAAAATTGAGTTATCAGTATGTGCACTACTTCCATTGCATATGGAACCAATTTGATCTATAGTATCAGTATATACTAAATAGATTTATCTGAAACTTAGTTGATCTTTTGTAAGTGGAAAAAAATTAACTTGTTTGACACTTCATTTAACTATGCCAACAAATAGTATTCACATTTAGATATGCCTCAAATATATAGAAGTTAAACTTAGAACTGTAGAAATAACTTGACAATGAAATAACTCCCTTATTAAGATGGGAAAAACAATAAACAGAAAAAAAAAATCAGTAGCACTGCTCGAATAGTAGTCTGTCAGTAATTCTGCTAATTATAGTTATTTGCCTGACTGTAGTGAAATCCCTTTTCATTTTACCTTGTCTTCTCTGTCCCTTCTTGTTATTTTGGTTTGTTTTGGTTTCTTTTCCAAACTGCCCAGAGCCAGTTCATCATATTGAACAAACACACTATGGAAAATACCGTATGAATCTCTGGAGTTGTCTTTTGCCAAAGTTGATTGCAACTACAATAGACTTTCCTTCTCTGAAGATGAAAAACAACCGCTCTGCTTTAGTGGAAGCGAGTATTATCTCTGGAAAACTCTTCTTAAATGTGCATGGATCCTGCTCTCTGTCCCCATAACGTACCATGTCTGCACTTTGCAAATAAAGAACTTCCTGAACTCTGATCAAAGATAGCACCACCCACCTGACAACAGCCCATCTAGATATGCCGAACTCTGTATGATCTGAAGGCTGGGACAGTGCACGCTACTGCCTCAGAGCACCCAAAATCCACCCAACCTACCCCAGCAATATCCACCCCACTCAGAGTTGCAGAGTTAATGCACTTTTTTATGCAAAGAAAATATTTGCATGCAAAGTAGGAAGGTTCCTTCAGTGAAGCAGTGAGCTGAGGGGAAGTGGTTGGACTCCATTTTTCTCAGAAACCTGCATTAGGTGTCTCCTTCCCCTAAGTTACAAGCAGGGGAAAAAATTCTTAGGAGCAGGCATTTAGGTGATGAGCTCTTTTTCAAGAAGGTGTAGGTATCTGCGAAGTGATGATAATACTTGGCTCTTACTTAACTCTCCGTTAGCTCTCCCTTGATAATTACTGGAATGCGGACTCACCTCTCTCACTTTTCTAGAAACATCTTTTCTACCAGGCAGCAAAGTAGTTAGAAAAGCACTCTCAATCTCTGCTTTTGAAACCTGTCTTGTGTTCACCCCAGGATGTATATTTGTGTTTGCAGGCAGACAAGCAAAGACACATCTTGCCTGTGGCCTCATGGCTGAAGCACTGCACTGTGAGGAGCTCTGGGCTGGCCTTTTTGCACTGCTCATGCAAATTACCTTTGGTAAATAGGTAGTTCATTAAAGTAAATGACTTAGCTTAGCTTAATAATTCAGTTATTTAGGGCAGAAATTATTAATCTGGGAATCTAGCATCTGGCCATGACAGCAGAGTGGATCTCAGGTAGAGAACCTTGCTGTTAGGGGAGTTTCTGTGTATGTATCATATTCTGAAATTGTATGTGACTTTGTACTACAAAACCTAGTTTGTAGACGATTTTAAGTTCAGTCTGGGTTAGGCAGCTGCTGAAGTCTGGTATTCCTGGGCTGGGTTTTCCTGGCCATACCTTTCTAATAAGACCACATTTTGCCCGGTGCCAGAATCTATGGTTTCAGTGTGTGTTATGGTGAATTTCAGGTCCATGGCTGGGACCACCTACCATTCAGTCTGCTGGGCTGTGAGCTCCCCTTCCAACCAGCGAAGACAAATAGTCATTAAGTCTACTATAGGAAAACAAAAGATCTGATAATTATAGCTCTTCCAACTATTGTATTATATATATCCTGTGGTGCTTTGGGGTTTTTCTTGTTGCAGGAAGCTAGCATACAGAATAGCTGATTCAGTTCTTATGTGCAGCCAAGAAAGCTGAGCTCCTGACTAGCTCTTGAGAAGCTGAGATGGAGGAACAGCATCCTAAATGTGGTGCCCTGAAGACAGTGCCCACAGAATTGCTCTCAATCCACTGCAGTCCTCACACTGCAGGCTGTGATGCTGGTATCATTGTGAGGCAAGTTCCTCAGGCTTTTTTTTCTAATTCAGTGTGTTCAGGTGCCATTTAACAGTCATAAAGCATAAAATGATACAGTATTCTTCTATGATAACATACACTGAACTTCTCACATAGCCTGGAGTCTGCTGTTTGCAGGAGAATACATATCTTTCAGTCCTCTCAGTGTCTGTGGACGCATATGCATGTTGATCAGTGCACTAGTAACACTTCTATAGCAGCTGAGAAGAGTGAATAGAGTACAGAGATAACAGCCTTGGTTTCTGTGTAATGACACACATTTCCTCTCTTACAGTCCTTACACAGCTCATGCTGCTCTGACTGTATTTGGAAATAGGAAATAATGATGGCTTGAACAAAGCTGATAAAGTGAGCATGAGGGAAGAGCATATGCTGGAGGGAAAAGTCATTTTTTTTATCATGGAGAAGCACATGGAGTATTTTTTCATGATCGGTGCCTTTGAAGTGAGTGGCTTAACTGCATACATAGCGTATGTGTGTGTACAGCTTGTCAGCACTGTATCATTTTAATCTCTTTGTGGTATTACTAAGAACAAATTGTGACAAAGTAATCCTGTCTGTTGTACCAAGATCAAGGAATAAAGAAAAAAACTGCAAGTCAGTTTGAAAAGATACAATTCCTGTGAGTTTTCTGCAGAAGAAAGTTATTCCCACTGGATTTAATGATGGAAGTATGGCAGGATAATAATTCTGTGTCAAGTACTTGGTGTCTTTATTAGAAGCACATAGGAAGTTGTCAGTCCAGCAGGAGCTTCTATTGAACATGACTTTGGAATCAGTCCTTCTGTGTACCAGAGGTTGTTGAGCTTTCCTAACTCCAGATGAAGAGCAGAACCCTGATCTATTCTGGGAATGAAGGAGAGCAGTGTGTAGGCAAGAAATAGGAAACTATCAAGACAGACTTTCCAACAGTAATTAATACAGTTGTGGGTAGATTTAGGTAGATCTCGTACAACTACTCTGTAGCAGTGCCAAGGCAGTTAAAGAGACAGCAGCTAGCAGTGTTATCCCAGGCTCTTCTGCCTTTCATTCACAGCTTGTATTATATCCTGTCTGCGTTCATAGCAGGTTACTGGTAATTCTTTGGTGCAGTTTCTCATAAACAGTTGTGATTCAAAGGCAGTGAATCATATTTTCACACACTCAGAAGCTTTCAGGCTCAGAGCTGACCTACTTCGGGACGACACAGTTGGCCAATGAAGCCAAGGAAACTTTTCAGAGGGAGGAAGAGGAGGGGGAAGAATAGGGATGGGAGAGAGGATTTGTAACTCAATGAATCATTGTTTAACCTTTTTTTCTTTCTTTCTTTTTTTTTTTTTTCAGTTGTGGCTTCTAATTTATTTCTATTTTAACCTGTATAGTCTCAGTTAATTACTAGTTTGAGGTGTTGTAGCTAGTGGAAAGAATACTTAAGGCTCAAGATAAAAGAAAATAAACAAATAGATGAAACACTAAAATAATCAAGTTTTACCTTTTAGGACTTAAACGATGAAATATCAACAAAGTAATTGAAGTGAGAATTGACTTTTAATACAAAAAAAAATGCAGTGTCTTCCCAATTGCATTCTTTTCTCCTTTTGATTTCCTCTCTAAGGTTTGCTTTTTTTTTTTTAGAGGTTTTTTTCTCAATGATAGATATGCCCAATTTAAAGTAAAACTGATGAACTGTGGTGTTTTAGTGCATGAGTTGAAGATTTCTAAATGTTGCTTTAAATATATACTTATGAGGTAGTGCACAAAGGACAAAAGAGTACAAACAATAGCAGCAAAACTCTGATGAGACATTGTCTTTTTTTTAGTTATCCTGACTTTTGCAAGTGAAGATCAGTAAAACTTTCCAGTATTTTCTCTGCTGTTTGTAGACTTGATTCCACTGTCTGAGTACAATAAAGATATATAAAAAATGTGTTTCATATTTACATTCAGAAAAGCCCAAATGAGTGCAAATATTACAGAATTACTTGTTTCATGTGAAAATAACTTGGCTTGATGACATTACCTATGCGTGCACACAATGCACATAGCAATACAGTGAAGCAGATCAGGCTGACAGCTAATTCATTACCAGGAGAAAAAAAAAAAAAAAGTGATTCATCTTTGGCAAGGTTTGCTCCCTGAACAATCTCATTGCAGAGATAATTACTTGGTGGCTTCCGAAAGGCACAGTGAAGAATATCTGTGCTGCAACTCAACAGTATCAAGTAATTGCAAGGTGGTTGCTTTGTTCTCTAAGTATTCACAATCTTGTCAGTAAAACCTTAAAAAACATAAAAGCGTTATAAGAGCTCTTTAAATTGTGGGTTCATTCTGCAACAACACTTTACTAGTTTCTGTTGGATTATTGCTGTGATAGCACGAGTTCTGAATAGTAAGGGAATAACTTTACTTTTATACCAAAATGTGTTACTACCTTTTAAGAAAAAGTAATAAAATGACACTGAATGTATTTAACGAAGCAAATACTTCTTGACTGCACTCTTTCATAACTTTATTACTTTCTCTTCCTGCCTTCATTCCACCTTTCTGCTCAGTATTTCAAGGACAGGAGGTGATTATAGTGTGAGGAGTATCTGTAGGTGCCTGTACTCCCTTGCTAATTTTGGAAGATAAATTCAGCTAATCTTTGCAGAGGAATGAAAACAATAACCATCTGGCACTGGGATAAGGCAAAAGTGCCCTTACCAGTTTTCTAACAAGAGATCCAACGTGAGCTTGCACAATACAAAATACCAAAATATCAACCCCAAAAAGAGCCCTTAGAATTGCTTCAGACATACAGAAAGCTTGCAGTCTACAAAATTCACTAAAATGTGCAGTCGAGGAAAGATGAAGCCAGAGAAAACAGGGAGTTATCAGGTTCTCTCTTCCCTCGCACCCCTTTCTTTTTCTCTGCTCCCACTGGGGACAAGCAGGTTTAATGGCACTGCTGATGAGTGTCCTATGGAGGAAGAAATCTTTGAGAACCAAGGGAAAATTTTCTTGGTATAATCTTCTTCTGTGTGGGGACTCTCCTGGAGAAGATCTATGTGAAATGTCTATCAAACTTGTCTTCTGGAAAAACTAGATACTTTAAAAAATGCTAGACTAAGCAATAAAGGCAGTGCAGGTTATACACATCTTACTGGCTGCCAATCTATGAAACTGCTTCAGGAAGCAGACAATCACCCAGTGGGACTTCTTTATATTATTTTCCAAAGCAATTCATGGACTTAAAAAGCCATACGGGAATGTGTGTAATGCTATCATGCTTTTACTATAATGCTGCATCATGACCTTTATCTTCATCAGTGTCTACAGGCCTAGTCCTCCCACTCCTGAACTTTTAATGTCTTTTTTTTTGGCTTGTATGTAGATGTTTTCCTAAACACAATATTACTATTTTGTATCCCTTATGTAAGATAGAGTTAACCGAGTTAAATCTTGTGCCAGTTTTTTGTTGGTTTTTTTTTTTCAATTCACAGTCATTACAGTTTGGTGACAAACCTGGCAGAGGTGTGCTGTTGACATTGCACATATGTTTGCCAGGTTCTGCTGCTCCGCACTGCGAGGGTTTCTGAAGCTGTGGTGCTGCACAGTGTAGCTGTAGCTGTGCACAGGGCAGAGTGAGACTTTGCGAAGGGGCCAACTCTGTTTCCTTTCCTGACACCATTCGTGAAATGAAGGCTCATTCACAAAGACTGCCTGTACCTTTAGCTGGATTATGCAATGAACTTCTTCAGTTGTGGGTTTTTGTGTTTTGGTTTTTTTTTTTATTTTAGAACAAATTACCACGTAGCTGAGTAAAAGATGAA
The DNA here is from genome assembly GCF_002078875.1 of Numida meleagris. Classification (NCBI taxonomy): domain Eukaryota; kingdom Metazoa; phylum Chordata; class Aves; order Galliformes; family Numididae; genus Numida; species Numida meleagris. The sequence continues at coordinate 16,114,938 of NC_034438.1, forward strand.
ATTCTCTTCACTGGAGTATTTTCTGCTGACAAAATTAATACTAGATAAATTTAATACTAATGCTTAGTATGAAGTGATCTTTGTAGATTCAATGATCAAATTCTACCAAGTCTTCTCTTTTCTTTTTACTGTGAGTGCAAGGCTCGTTTAATATAAACTAAAACAATAGTAAATGCCTCTATTGTACTGCATATCTGAGCTGAGACTTAGTAAAAGTGATACCGTATGATTATGGGATCCTATCATATATTGCCTCCATTTCAAACAGCAGCATCACCTTTTCAGTGTCATACTGATGACTGAAAATTGAGTTTCAGTATTTAGACTTAAAATGATGTGTTTATTATGACACAATGAAACGAAATGCCGACCAATAAGATTCTTACTATGTTTTAAAAAATGGTTACAAACTTACTTGGCAAACCAAGTTATTCAACACACAAAATCATGTTTCTTTTTTTTTTTTTCCCTCATCTTATTATTTAAACTTTATTTTTGTTTTGCTGCTTAATCAAAAGAAGGGATTACAACCACTATTGTTATAATCACAACATTTAATGATTGATTACTCAGTATTTTATGCTTTTATACTTTAATCTCTGAATTTTACTTACAGAACCAAAACAATTACAAACTGAAGGTACCTTATATAAGCCATTGCTTCAAGAAACTTGCTTCAGCTTGTACTTCAATAGTAGCAAAGATGTTATAGTCATTATTAGACATGCCTTTTATAGTTACAGAAGAATTCCCACATGTTCAGGCTTAAAGGTGCTCAGTCAGGACATGTATTATTTTTCACCCTACTAGAAGCAAGTAAACAGACGTGCAGAAGTATAAAAGCAGCAGCACTCCTATACTGCATCTCTTGTTGTATACAGTGGAATATAGTCATTGAAATATTGGAATTCCCAGAAAAAAATACAATGCAGATTGGTACTGGAGTTTCTTTAGATATCTTGGAGTCTCTTTTATTCCATTAAGGATTTTTTTCTAACTACTGTTTTTTTCTGAAATGTTGTTGGGAGCTGCACTGCCTGATGAAGCAGTTCTCTTTAAACCAAAGTGCCTACGTTCCCTATCCAGCCTGTGAGGAGAAAAAACCGCTACTGAAGTCTTCAGGGGCCCCTTGTGAAACTTTGGGCTTGGATCTGGCTTCATTTGTTCCATGCAGTCTGCTTATTTGAATTTAATTAAGTTGTCATTTACGGACAGATGTTGGGAACTGGATTTTTACTTGCCCAACTAATTTCTCATTGCAATCGTTAGGTCACAAAGTAATATTATCACCAAAAGCTATCAAAGTCCAGATAGTGGATTAGTCTTCTTTATTCTGAGATCCTCAGATTATCAAAGTTCATTGCCTGAAGGCAGGAGCAGATACTGAATCTTTACAGCCTAGAATATACAGTTGTTTGAACTCAGATTATTCAGTAACTGACATCCCGTTAATGCATAAGAGACTCTCTTATTCTGGAACAGTCCTAAAATAGGTTTGCAACAAACATAGCTTTTTTTTTTTTTTTTTTTTTTTTTTTTTTTTTTACAAATGCATGAATTTCTTGCTCTGAATACTGTATATTGATAGATGTACAAAACGGATAAAATATGTCCTTATACTGTAAGCGCAATATAAAGTGGAGAAAAAAGCAGGAAAATGCCTACTATACTATTCTTCTCTGCTTCTCACAACAGCCATAGGATCCTGTTGGCTCTTCACTCCAAAGCCAAGGTTTATTTGCATGTACACTACCTGATTTGTGTGAAGTAAATTTAAAATAAAAAATCTGCTAAAAATTATCAAAATATGGAGCTTAAAATGACTGTCACTGAAATATGTTTATACTGTGGTTTCCTTGATAGTGTCAAGAGTGAGTCAGGTGTATTTGCCAGCTTTTCTATTTTGATTTTGCAAAGTAGTCATGTAGTAAGTAGTAAGTAGCAAAGCTGATTCACAAGAATACTGCAGATGATGCTGCCTCCCCAGACACAGCATTTTCTGGTTTCTTTTTTAACTTTTTATCTTTTTTTTAAATGTGGTTGGACTGAGGAGAACTGAAATGACCACAGGAAGGCAAAGGGAGAGATGGACAGGCAATGTACCACAAGCAAGTGTTTCTCTAGATGCCTTTCAGGTCAGATTTTGAACATTTACCACTGTAGGATCATTTTGGCTCTTCATTCCAAAGCCAAGCTTTATTTGCATGTACATCACCTGATTTGGAGAGCTATTCTTTCTCTGTATTTGCATGCAGGAAGTTAAAATGTACTGACACTGTGGTAGAGCCTCCTATGGCCTCCAAGAACGAGTCACTGGTAAATGATACTCAGTTTGGACCAGAAGACTTCCAGAGGTCCGTTCCAACCTCAACCATTCTGTGATTCTATGATTATGTGATTTCTCACCAAGAGTAAGATAACTTAAAAACAATAGACCCCAAAATAAACCTAGGATGTGACACAAACAAAACATTTTGATAACATGCCAATATGTTAGATCACCAAAGAATTGGTGGCAAAGTCTCCACAGTAATCTTAACTTGCATACAGTCAATATCTGTCTCTCCTCCCTTTTTCTCCAGTCCCCTAAACATAGTCTTGAGCTGTAACTTTAAGTGGTTGCAATTACTGTCAAAAGTATTGCAAAACACAGAGTGGCATGTCTGTACACATTCTCTTCTCCAGTCTCAAATAACATGGCTCTAATGATGTTTCTCAAGGAACTGTATTTCTAGCGAAGGGCAGTTGTTTGGTTTCCAAAGGCCAGCTGTAGATAGTGGTTGTTTGAAATAACTTATGTATGATTTCCTGTTTTGAGTTTGTGGTCAAAAATTAGTAACTGCATGACTTGCATTTAGTCTTTTGCGTAATGTTTGTGCTTTCTATTCCATGGCTATGGTACGAAAGGCATTGAAATTTTTTTACATGTAGTGAACTTTGCTTGCAAACCTGCAGTTGTGATTTTGATGTTATTACTATGGTGATGTTATTGTTGTTAATATTACAGCTAAGCTGCTCTGATGGGCTGATAATTTAATTGTGGTTGAACTCTCTACTAAAGCTGTTTTGGATACCTGGAAGAGTGTAAAACCAACAATCAGCTCTCCACACATCAAAGCAAGAGAAATGCAATTTAAGCTCAGATTATTAAGATGTCAGAGATCAGTACGTAACTGCTTAAAGGATCACTGTTAAAAGCGACTCTTACAAAGACCTCCACTTTACTACAGAATGACTCCTCCTGAGAAACTGTGATGAGACATATTTTGTGTGTAGAGTAGATAAAACACTTCCTGTCTGGATAGACAGGAAGGGAGGGAAACCATGAGGGATGTTGTTTAACCAATGAGCAACTCTGTGAACTAACCTCACCTGGGAACCTCAGCAGTGCAAACAGAGGTCACCATTTCTTCCTTTGCTGTCATTTTCAGAGGCTTGCCTGGGGCACTAAGGTGTCCCTGAACTGGGCTGTACCTTATTCTTGGAATCCCACCATTGTCTCAATCCTTCTGCCTGGAGGGGGAGAATAATCTACACATGGCAATTAGTGGTCTCTAATAACATGTAGCATGTAAAAATAAACAGAGTTCCTGCAACTTCTGTAATAGACATTCTTTCTAACATTCACTTAGAGGCCTTCATCAGAAAGAACTCAGGTCCTTTATGAATGAGGAGTGGACCCCTGCACTGCCCAACACAAAGTAATTAATACCATAATCGCAGCAAAGTGGAGTTTCGGTATTAAGTTCCATAGTTTATTAATGCCGTGATATCTTCCATGTTTGTATTTCTACGTTTTCCTGTTTGGACAACTGTTCTGGCTGTTTGGACAGAAAACAAACGTGTTGTGATAATAAAATGACTCAAAACCATAGTTTTTTTGATGCAGTAGGTAATCTGATTTTGTTCCAGTGTTTCAAACATTAAATTGCAGAGACACACTAGAATACAAACTGTATTAATAATTATTGCCTGTAGATTTTCATTTCAGTGTACCTTAGCAGGCAACTGATGTGTTTGGGTGTGCCATAAGCTTATGTCTTAATGTAAAGAATCTCTGAATCACATTTCCTGCTTCACTTCAGCAAAACGCTCCCATTAGTAATGCCGCAAGATTTGCTGAGCCAAACAGTGAATGAGTCATTAATCTACAATATTGTAACACCTGTGCAGCGTAGCAGACAGGCAGTGCACATGGCAGGGCAGGTGGGTGCCATAGGCTGGCTTCCATTGCACATGTCAAAGGCTATGTTTTATTTTCTTCTGTTGTGGCAGCTGGAACAGATGAAGAGCCATTTTCACCAGCATCTAAATTCTTCTTTAATTTCTTCTCTGATAATAATGATCTTTTTGTTAACAGGTTTTCTTCATAACTGCTGTGAAGCCTACAATGTTGGGCTCCTTAAAGCAAAAATATTTTCTGGTCCATCAAGAGAGCAGTTTGGATACTCAGTTCAACAGTTTATAAATGAACAAGGCAAATGGTAAGCGGTTTGAATACCTTGTAAAATGTCCAACTAAATGAGTAACAAAAAAATATTGCAACTTGTTTTTATTTTATGATTCCAGATTTTATTTAAATGACTTTCAGTTAGTTCATTCTTATATTAATCTTTTTACTACTAAATACTGACTTTATTAAAACAAAAATGAAAATGTTCCAAAGATGCATTCATGTGAATGCTCAGGTTTTTTTTCCTTTACGCAATGTAATCTGAAGTCTTTATCTCTTTTATGCTTTTACTTTCCCTTCCAATACACCACTTTCCTCAGACTCACAATTCTGTGTAGCATTTTAATTCTAATCTCAGTTACTCTTGTAGCCTTAACATATCTGTTATACACTGTATATGTTCAGGATATTTTCTACTTTAATGTTAGCACAAATCAATAGGGCTAAGGAGTTCTAGTAATTAAAATTAACTGAACTTAAATTTTGTATATCTTTTTCTGATATAGTATTGTTTGCTTCTTGAGGGCGACGTATTTGGATGTGTATCATAACATAATCCTAGCAAAGGATGTCAGCTGCATTTCCTCAAGCATAAAATTTCATGTGAAGTCTACTATTGCCACAACATTGGGCTTAATGAGTAATTAGTAAAATATTTTTTCTGGTAATGTTAGTTCCAAAAAGAACTTTAAAATATTAAATCATTTACTTCTAAGCACATTGTACTTTTTCCTTCTGCAGTCTCAGCAACCACAAAGCTTAAGGCATCTTTCATGGCAGGGACCAATGGAAAGTCATACAAGCTATACATGTTACCATAAGCTGAGACAATATTTTAGATGTGTCATTCGCCATAGATTGAAACGATGTCAGAACCAAAGAAGCAACAAACTGGTATGTTTAATTGATGATGGACAGATAGTAAGTAGCTAAACTTTTTTTCAGTAAAAAGAAAGATAACAAAGTCTGAAATCTATCGAAATCCATATGAAGATCTCAAAGTTTGGAAAAGCCCAGACAAAACTGTAAAGCTAGCAGAGGCGCTTTACTATACAGAGTCACTGCACAAGGCACAGTTTGTTGCATATGGAAAAATGTATGTCTCCCTTGGTCCCACTGCTTCTCTGGCATTACCTTGTTTACCACTGGTGACCAGGAGACAAAGCAAGAGAGCACAGCTGTATCCTGATTAGAAGCTCAGTATTTCCTTTCTCTCCTTTGGGCACGAACGTCCCCTGCTCCTTGCCGGCTGCAGTGGCAGTTTCTTGCTGTGTTTCTGCCTGCCTTAATTATGTGTTTAGTCACCCATAGTTCTGAGCGCTCTTTCTTCTGTGTAAAACTATTGAAGGAGAGAAAGAATGTTTGCCCAAAGTGAATTAAGTGGTTTGGTATTTTCTGAAAAAAAATGTCATGCATTTTATCCTTATAAATTTATCTTTAAGCTTACAGTAGGAACACCAGGTTCAGGACTCAAGTAACTCATTTTTTGTTCTGTTATTGTCTCTGTTTTGTTATTAGTTCCATTATAATAGCTCCTTCACTACAAATTAATTGGCTGGTAAGCTGGAGTTTGGGAAAGAAAGTAAATTTGGATTAATTTTCCCTATTTCTTCTCCCATCTATATGAATATTATGCATTTATTTATTTATTCGCTATATTCTGCAAATAGGCACTTCTTCATCATTTGTTCATTCATTGCTCTATGTCTGACCATAATTCCAAAACTCAGGAGAATTTTATTAGCAGTTGTTCTAGTAACCAGGTCTTGTTAGAGACTCTCAGTGAAGAAAAGTTCTTTTCAGTCTTCCTGTCAAATAATCATTAGACATGGAGGAAAAAAAAAGTCACTCAGTTTACTCTCTTGTTCTCTTCTTATCTAGGCTATTTTCTTTTTACTGGAGCAATAGCACTTTTGCTTGTGCATGTTATTTAAGGGCACTCAAGCTGTTCAATAGAGTTGATTTTTCCTGTAGGTGATGCGCTGACTGCAGTCCATGTGCAGAGCAGTTGCTGACATGTGTGAGCTAGGAGGGTGGTAGACAAATTGAGGCCTTGCACAAAGATGGGATGCTGCCTTATGTCAGAAAGGAACGTTTATCACCATGTGCTTTTATGACAAGACCATCATTGTGCAGCAAGTGCGTGATGCGCTTGTAAAATCTATTTGGGCACAGTGGAGTTTCTCTCCATGTCAAACACCACAGGTGGCAGCTCTCTCCAAGGGAGAGATTATCCAGAATTGGAAATCCACAAGGAATTTCATCACTTTCTACTCCTTGCTTTTGACTATAGTGGGGGCTACTGCTTGTAGGGAAGCTGTGACACAAACCAGCAAGGGAGCCCTTTTTGTGTAGAGTCAGAAGATCCAGGATAATTGGACATTGGTCTGCTGCGCATTGATGGCTTGTGATGCTTGTAAGTAAAGACAGATTTGCAAGCCACGCAAAGCTAAAGTTTTTCATAGTGTCTGGTGGGAATTTGCAGACAGGAACTCTTTAATGAGGTCAAGCAAAATTGTGAACACTAAAGAAACTCGTCAAATAGAAAACATATAGGCAGATCACCACACAAGTAATTAGCCACAACAGAAACATCATTCAGTTCATAATCCGGTTCTTCTTGTCATGACATTATCTGTACTTGAGCCTTAAATTGAGAACAAATTCTCTGTTATTTCATTAGCATATTGTGGGATACATCCCACAGTAGAGCTAATAGACTGAAATCTCAGTCTGATGTTTGTTGTAAAGTTTCAGCCACTCTGCTCTGCTGTATCTGTGTGCTTAGAATTTGGAATTTTTGAATTTTGTTTTGCAATTTATACTACGGATTTTGTATTTTGTATATTTTTGTTACATTTAATATCATATCAGTAATGACATACCTTGACATGCACTACCATTTCTGGAGTACCACGTAATCACTGCACTACTGAACAGATGTAAAAAATGACTGCAAACTGCTGATTACTAGTCAAAATACAGTAGCCTCTCTCCTAGGGAGATCTGTTGATCTGTTGATTCGTTCAACCAGAAAGACATTTTGACAAAAACACACATTTCTGGGGCACCTTTCGTTGAAAATGATACATTTACATCTTTTAAGAGAATGCATTTTGGCTATTTTTTTTTTTTACAAAATTCTGCCATTGTTACAGCTCTTGCTTTTAAGTGTCAGCAGCAACTGCTAACACTGGATTTGTAGCCTTTTGCTTTGTCAACTACTTGACCTAGTTTGCCTTTTCCCACCTTAGAGAAGCAGGACCAGCTTCTGTCTTCAAGGCCTTCTAAGTCTGTCAGTCTAAATTCTTGCCATAACTCATAGTTTTTGAGATTTTGAGTGTCTTATTTAAAGAGTTGAAAATTTTAGATGCTGATAAGTGCTTTAGGATGTGCAGAAAAGCAGCTATGAGAGTGAAGTGATTTCTGATCTTTGTATCTATTCATCACTTCCCATACTTGTAGGGAAAAGAACCAGATGATTTAAGAGGTTCTTTCTACTTTTATATTGCTATTTGCTGTTAGCTTTCTCTGTTTAGAAATTGTGCTGAAGAACAAATGCATTAAAAAAGCCAACAAGGCAACATTAAATAAAAAAAACTGCTTTGACAACAGCTGGGAATGTAGCCCTTCACCATGAATTCTGATTTTTTTTGCAGCATCACACTTTGCCAGTTACTCAATTTGTCATGGTGTAATTTCATGGAAATAATTCCCATTACACTTTGATCTGCCTCTCCTTCAGCCTGTGTGGTATGGTGTTGCTGCTGAACTTTATTTGACTTCATGTAGTTCTCTTGCTTTGTATACAGTGTTGGAGACTGATTAAAGAGCTGACTAATAAAATCCATGCCAATACTACACAGAGATCACTATAGTATTATGTAAAGCTACTCTAGAAGGATACATAATGAAGTTTTGTTAAAATAAATATTTAACCCATGCCTAAGAAAGGCCCTTAATTAATATACTGCATAAGGTACAGTTTATTTAAAAAACAAGTATTTTCAAGTATTTTAGTAACCATTTCTTGCATTCTTTCCTGATACATTCAGTTTCACTCTGTTTCATCTACATCCTGTTTAATCAGAGTGAATAAATGCTTTTGTCACTAGAAGGATGCTAGTCAGATACTCTCTCTTTCTTCAATTCTGATTTTTTTAGAAAGATACATATTTTCCCAGAACACTATTGTGTAACTTTGTACTGTAATGGTTTCTTTTATTTTAACTTTTCAAATACAAGGAGGACTTGCTGATTTGTAAGATAAGGACTAGTATTAAACTCACTTAAGTCTCAGGATACAAGAGCAATCATAAATTATTTCCTGGGATCTTTGAATAGACAAAGAATGTCATTGTAGGTTAGGCTTGGCAGAAATTGGTTAATAACTTTTTCTCAAGAAAATATTGATGAAAGTTTAGTTAAGTCAAATAAGAAAAGATCAATAATTAATTTCTGAAAATCAGAGTGTCAGTAATAATAAGTGTTAAATTCTGTGTATAGATGCTTGTTTTGGTTTATGGCATAGTTGTCCATTGAGATTTGTGGGTCTTACAAATCTGTACTGAAGGCTAATTCCAGCAAAGGGAAGGTACTAAAATAACATCCAATACACTATGAGGAGTGTAAACTAAATAAAAGATATAATTACTTTTGCTTTAGGCACAATAGGCATAAATATTGTTTTGAGCACAGAATTAGAGGAGCTTGCTTTTTTAGCTTAGATTTTTTTTTTTTGTTGTTTGGTCCACACGATGAAATGATTGCTGTTTTTCTGCAAGATAATTGAGAAGTGGACAGGTGTTTTTGAAATATTCCTACACAGTGACAACTGAGCTGATAAAACAGAAGAACATTATTTGCGCTGTTAAGTTTGCATTTAACTGATGTGAAATAAACTAAAAAATACATATAGCAGTATTTTCTTTAAGAAATCTGAATTATAGAATCATAGAATTTCCTGAGTTGGAAGGTACCCATAAGGATCATCCATTCCAACCCCTGGCTCCACCCAGGACCACTCAAAAATCAGACTGCATGTCTGAGAGCATTGTGCAGACTCAAAGGACTCAAACTTTTGTTTCCACATCTAAAACTATGTGTTTTTATCAAAGCCATTTTACTCAAACTAGTTACAAAATTGGAGCAACAAAATCAGATAGTCCTCCGAAAGTTAGTAGCATATTAGCATTCAAGGAAACTGCTTTGAAACATAATCATTTCATAAAGTAATTTATTTGACAGTGCGAGGTATTTGCATCAATGACCCGTGAAATTTTAGGGAATGGCAGTTGACACTTTAGCAATGTATTGGTGAACTAAAAACATTTTTTATGAAACTCTGTATTCTGTACTGTTTGTCCTTTTTACTGTCCCACAAAAGCATTAATTATTGCCATAGATTATGCTGCATGGAAGGCAAGTCATACTGCTGCTCTCTTATCATCCATTTGTTGTTGGTTTGTGAGTATATGTGTGTGTGCTCGTAGAGATCATGTTCCTATAGTTATATTTTGCCTTACCCTCATTTTGTTGTACGTTAAACAGTGTAAAGAATTTTCTTCCCTCAGAGCTCCACTGCCCTACACTGTCTGCTGGTCTCGCTGCCTCAGAGAGTAGTGCTGGAAGACAGGTGTTCTTCAGGGGTGTTTCCATAGGTTGAATTTGTTGTTTTTGTGAAGGTTTTCAGACAAAATGTGAGAGGTATTTTGAAGAATAGAGGAGAGGGAATGTTACAGCAGATGAAGGAGTTAGTAGGAGAGAGTTAATCATTTCGTGTTATAGCCATAAATTACCAAAGTCTTAACTTTCTTGTTCAGTCATTAAATAACTCACACAGCAGTCTGTTATCATCTACAGTATTTTCTTTCTTACTCAGTGTTGTCAAGGTGTGGCAGCTTTCAAGTTCAGACATAGGAGCCGTACTGTTGCTGAGCTGATCCTGTAGGAAGTGCTTATTGGTTAAAAGAATAACTTAAAAGGAAGCAGTTAACTGTTACCTGATGGGAGAATAAAATTCTTTATCTCTCTTTCCGCAATGCATATATTTCTAAATTTATACATATTGGTGTATATTAACATCTGCGCTTTATTTCTTCTGAAATGGTGACACAGTGTCACAAGTGCAAGTCACCTGTGCAACAGTACAAGTCAGGCAGGTCCAGCCCCCATCCCACAGGCTGCATGTGGCCCACCACAGCTTGCAATGCAACTGTCTGCTGCCCTGAGCCATCATGCCCTCAGGCCTGGCCTGGACTTGGAACTGTCACTCAGCACCAATGGAACGTTGGTGCACTATTAACACTATCAGTGCTGAAAACAGAACAAGAGGAACCTTGCTGTGCCAGCTCAAGTTATGGCAAATAATGTTACGCATTTTGATACACTGCCTCAGTACAGTCCTGCAAAGAGCAAAAAATATGCAGCCTTGCTTTCCATTGTGATAAAGGAATTTGAGAGGAGGTTTCATGATTGCCAACAAATTATCATATTTTTGGTGTATTTGCAACTCCATTTTCAGTCAACATAAATACATGACCTTCAGATTTTCAAATTGAATGTATAGAGTTGCAATCAGATATTCAACTCAAAAATCTGATCGTGTCTCTCTACTGGACTTTTATAAGCAACATCTTAGCAGAGAGAAATACCCTTCACTTCACAATCACATCTTATTCATCTCATCTCTTTTTGGCAGTATGTACCTTTGAACTATTGTCAAGGATGAAGTACAAGAAGAGTAGCATTTCATCAAAAGTCAAATACTTTGAGAACACAACAAGAATGGCAGCTGCTGCCATTGAAGAGGACTGATGCAATAGTTTCACAAAAACAGGCTCAAATACCCCACCAATTTTATGATTTTGTTGCTTTCCTTTTCTGTTTTAATAAAAAATATAAAAAATCAATTTTTTCTACTTATATACATTAGCTACATTATATATTTTACGAGGGCTTCTTGAAAGTAATGCCTCCTATTTTAGGACGTTGGCCTACAATGTCAGAGGTGGATGCTGGTGCTACTTCATTAGAGATTAAACCTTCCCACCGATATCCTATTACATTTTGTTGCCATGTGACAGATTTTCTCTCTAGAGAAAACTCCTGGAAGTCTTAGGTGCTGTATCTGGTGGAAGCCTCTTTACCTGCTCCCCTCAGTTTGCTTTGCATCAATGCTTCTGGCCCTTTTGGTATCATAAAAGACGTAATGACATTTCTGTTATTTAGGTTGTTGGTTGGCTCACCCTGGAGTGGCTATCCGGCCAATAGAACTGGAGATATCTATGCATGTCCTGTTGGTACACCCAAAACCACATGCAAAAAATTGAATTTGCAAGGTAAGTCATAGTGAATAATGTCAATTATTCCTCATTTTTTTTCCCAGCCAATCTAATGAAATAATAGTTGGAAGCTAGCAAGACCAGTAGCAAAAACAGGTAACAGCAATGTAAGCATGAATTTTGCTTAAGAGGAGTTCAGAGGAATTTCATTTTTTGTTGGCAAGATCGGTATTCACTGGTCTCAGACTCCTTGAAGAATAAAAATATTTTTCTCTCATCCTTTTCACTTAACTGTTTCTGAGTTCTAAAATTAACTGTTGGTGAATGTTTACACATTTTTTACAACTAACCTTATGATACTGACGTGAGTTTTTTTATCTTTCTGCCATTTATTTCACACATGTTTAAATTAATAAGAAGATTAATAGTAAAATAATAACTATAATAATAGTATTTTATTGTTATTATTTAGTGTTTACTATATCTTTTCTGGAACACTTTTTGTTCTGCCTATATAAACACTTATACTCAGTAATCTGTAGCAGTTCTGTTAATACAGTTAGTAGCAATAATATTTATAAGACATTTTCTTAGTACTTGAGGATTCTCATTACATTCTCATTTTGAATCTCATTTAGTCAATATATATTATATGAAGACTTTTCTGCTTTGTGTGTTTATAGACTAAGTATAAAATGAGATTCTCTTTTGGATGTGGTGAAAATACTGCACAGTGGAGTAGTTTAGATGTGTAGTTTTTGTTTAATTGTGGTGACATTTCTGTTCTCCACTGTTTCTTTCACTTTTTTTGTCAAAAATGTGATTCTGGATAAGAGCAGCCCTAATACCCAGAGGAATGTAACAGGAGCTGCTCAGCTGCATCTACGAAGCCAGCCAAAAATGCTTTATTGGAAGGAAGACAATTTCTTCCTCTCTTGTGCCTTCAGCTCTCTTGGGAGCAGGTACTTTAAATGGCCCTACTTAATTAATGTCTATTACTAGCTAGCAAGTTTATGATAGATTAGTTCTCATTTCTTTTGTCTCAAAATGTTATGCAGGTGTTTGGAAGAAGCATCTTAGATTCTGAGACATGAAGGAATCCTAACTTACTGAGTTGCTTCTGTACCTCAGTTACTATTTTGCCACCTTTTTTTCTTTTTATTTCAGCTTTAATAAATATTCCAAATGTAACTGAGATAAAGGAAGACATGAACCTTGGCTTGACTCTGATCCAGAACTCAAAAACAGGAGGATTTCTGGTATGTATTGAGTATGCATTCAATAGATACAGAAATTCACAAGGACAATGAAGAAACTAGAATTCTCCACACTTTCTGGTTAAGTCTAAACCAGATGAGTTTTATTATGCAGCGTTGATAAATACATATTTTGGATAATTTAAAATCAAGCTCTCATGTTCTGGGATCCATGCAGGTTGTCTTCTGTATTTATCCAAATACCAAATGGAAGAAAGCGACTGAACATATAATTAAAGATTTTGTCATTTAGGTCACAAAGCACTGACAGGAATGTTTCCACAATGTGCATGTGTAAGGTAGTCTCATATAGCTCTGGTTATGCTTTCAGAAGGCAAATGAGACCGCTCTGCATTAGGCACTTGCACGGTGACTACTCTTCTGAGATGCTGGGATTTCCAGTCCTGTTGATCTGCCACTTGCATCAGCGATATTGTTTATTTGATGAGTGAGGTGAAGGGGCTGTATTTTCTATGTGCGCATTCTGCAAACTGCTCCTAGGAGCATGTAAAATTGGGATGTAGTAACTGAGAGTAAATTCAGGCCTGGTTTGTATGCAATTTTATGCTCTTAGCTATAGGCTAAGAACTCTGGAAATGTAGATATGTACCAGTTTATGATTTACATATGCTAGGTAGGTAGAGTAACCAATATAGAAAAATGAGATTTGAAAGTCTCTTTAGGCTTGTTATTTTTCTGTGGCTTCTTCCTAGTAATCATGAAATTATTCAGCTGTTTATATTTACCACCATATAGCCTAGTTCACTGAAGTACTAAGTTACAGATTTAATTACAAGCTTTCCAGCAGTTCTGTTAGCATTACTTAGGCTGATCAGAAGCTCAGAGTACAGCAACAGTTCTCTTCTTGATTGCTGGCTTGAGGAGATATTGTGCGATCTTGTCTCTTGAGTAATACCTTTACTTACTATTAACACTGTCCCCTGCATAACTACTTTAATCAGTATCAGTGACTGATAACTACCTTAATCAGTATCAGTGACTGAAGTAGTATAAAATATCTTAGGAAGAAAAAAATGCATTTTCTAGGAATACTTGAACTTCTTCATGTAAAAAGAATTTCCTGATTCATGTGGCATTGATGATTATCTAAGTTGCATGAAGTAGTAAAGCAAAGCAAAACGCACAGGAAAAATGTTGAATGCTAAGATGTGAACGATTTGCCACATCTTTGGGAAAAGGAAGTTCCTTTGGACAGAATGAGTATTAGAGAGTGGTGCTTATCTCTGTCTCAGCCTCCTTCAGTTTCAAAAGCTCTGTCACTTATATACATCTAGGATTGAACAATAAGCAGAGACTGTCTTTGCTCCTAACTGCAAGTTGCTGCCAACCAGGACTTCACTCTGAGACACATCTCTGGGAGCTGGGCTCTGCGATGGGCTCTCTGTACCATGCTCAGAACTTTCCACCAGCTCATGCTTCATCCTCCTGTGGCTGCTTCTCCCCTGGGTTCCAGAATATTGTGCCTGTCTCTGCTCCTTCCTGAGAGCTCTCTCCTGACTGCTCAGCATGTCTGTGCCGCAGCTCGTGGACACTGTGGGTTCAGCTTTTTGATGCCATGTGATTGCTTCTCCCAGTAACCTAACTACAGGGCAGTCTTTCGGACATGCCTGTTACATTTTTTGCAGAACATTTTTGCAGTGTTTAAGAATTTCATTCCTCTGATGGCTAACAACTTTTTTATTTTTTTTAGTCTACATTTCTATCAGTTTGTTCTTGGGACGCTGCTGTTCAGTTATTTGAAGGAGTTCCCACCCATCCCCTGAATGTAAAATCTCACTTCTACATTTAACACGGCATTCCCTTTTATGCTTTTCTTTGCTGGACAAACAGGTTTTTGGCTGAAGTGAGATTTTTAAAATATACCTGTCTTGAATATGACAGACCAGACATATGCTGTATTCCACATGAATCTTTCCCAGACACTGTGCAGTGTATTTAGTACTTCCCTGTCTCAACTGCTTCTTGTTACACACCTTCAGGTCATGTGTGCCACATTTGCCTTGTGTGCGTACAAGTCACCCTGTAATCAGTCAGTCCCTGATCCAGCTGCTCCTTGGTCTCTTCCATCCAGTGAGCTCCCAGTTTGCATTCACAGTTCTTGGATTAGTCCTTAAGGGCAAGTCTATGCCCCTTTCTCAGATTATTCTTTTCAAGTTCATCAGTTCATATTATCTTATCTACCAGTTTTCCCCTGCACTAATGGTGCATCTCACTTTTCTGACTGTAACCATGCTAGAACACTTGAACATATCCATAAGTATACTTACTTTCTTTTGTCTAGAAATATTGCCATCTTGTGAAATGTATTCAGATATTTTGATGCCATCTGCCACTGGTAAACCTGTCTGACATTTATCTCATTTTTAATTTATTTCTGCCTTTAATTACTTTTCTTCTTTTTTTTTTTTCAGTACTTTTGTCAAAAGGGTAATGGTGCTATTGCTATCTCCTCTCTTCTGACATGGAGATGGTACATTTTCTGTTGTCCAGAGTCTTCTGACTTTGACAGAATTGATAGGTGAATCAGAAAGTATTTGTGTTGGAGCTATCATTTCTTTCAGAAATGTTGGACAGAGATTATATGTTTTCTCCTTGCGTTCCTAATATAATTTTCTTATAATAATAATCCCCCCCCCCAAATGTCCTGATGAGAAAGTACTGTCTCTGTGTTTGTCTTTTCATCTAGTTACTTTTGTAAAAGTCCTTCTAAGATCAGAGTTCTTGCTTTTATGCAAGAAGCTGAAAACTCTTCTTTATATAGAGATCATTTTCATCAAAGCGAGATTATTTTTGAGGAAGGCAAGGGACAATCTTTTTAGCAGCAGCCTGCAGCTAAGTCAGATTGTGTATACTGGGGAGACCATGAAGAAACTCAGTTCACAAATATTTTGGCAAAGTAGATTTCCCTTGAGAACAAGTCTTCTCAAATTAATAAATCCACGTGCAAGTGCTTGTCAGTCACAAGGCTTGTCAGTCCTGACACTGTATGTGTGCTAGTAGAGCATGCTGCAGGAAAAGCTCATCCCTGTGTCTGGAGCTATGAAGATGCTCATGGCTATGATGCCACCTCCTGGTTTAATAGAAGAACTTCTCCACGTGATTAAAAGCAACATGCAAAAATGAACTCTATTTTTAAGCCAATAGTTTGTAAAGCAGGTGAATTAAAGCAGCACAGGTTCCTTGCAGACTAAATCACACTCCTAGAAGTTATAGCTGTGCATAGTCTGGTGGAAGGAGCTTGCAAAAGGAGGCATTAGGATGGCCACAAGTAGAGAGTCCTTTTTATGAGAATGTGCATGAAGGGGGTTATCTGATATTGTCATGGTGATAGCAAGTCTCAACCTGATAACCCATGGGGGCTCATCTTATCCTAGATTCCTTTCATCCAGCTTATTGTGCTTTTGTATATGGATGCAGTGAGACCAGTACTTGTTATTTTATAATTTCTTTTTGTTATTTCTTTTTAAAGACTTGTGGTCCCTTGTGGGCACAACAGTGTGGAAGCCAGTACTATGCAACAGGAGTCTGTTCTGAAATCAGCCCAAGTTTCCAGATTCTAAGAAGCTTTTCTCCTGCTGTTCAAAGTAAGACAACATTTGTAAAACAGATTCAGTAAAAAAATGGATCAAGCAAAACTAAGATACATTGTGTTGGGGGCACTTTAATTTGGGATTTTTTAAAACTTGTATATGGAGAAAGCAAAGCCTTTGTGTTACAAATAAAGACTGATGGATTCAGATCTAATGCTGGTAAGAATCTGGATTTGCTCCTCTGAATTCAGAGGCACTGCACTGGAGCAGTGCAAATTGATACCGGCTCAACATCTACATGTGATATTATTGAGTCTTCATTCAGACAAAACCTTCTTTATCTGAAGTGTTGCCTGTGTGAGACCTAGATATGCTCCTCTGGATTTCACCAAAGACTTTTAAGTAAATTGAGACTGATGTCTACTTTTTTTTCCTTTTTTAGAGTGTTCTTCTGTCATAGATATTGTAGTGGTTTGTGATGAGTCAAACAGCATTTATCCCTGGGATGCTGTGCGGGCTTTCTTGAAGAAATTTGTCCAAGGCTTAGATATAGGTGTTAACAAAACCCAGGTAAGTAAAATACAACCTTGGGAGAAGGGTCATGTGAAGGAAGAAGTGGATTTTATTAGCAAATTCTGGCAAATCTAAAGGAAACCAAGTTTGTTTTAGCATAACAATAGTAATTCCCCCAAGGCCATAAGTAATGCAATTGGCCTTTATCTTTCAGTACTGAGTATTTTGTTTGTTGGTTGTTTTTCAATCTGACAGCTAATTTATGCCAAAAATGACTAGTAATTTGATTCAAAATGTAGAGAAGCTTAAATAGAAGTCTAGCTTATATCTAATGGGCACAGATCTCTTTTATATATAAGATAATATGCTAGATAAAAATAATTAAAATGTAGTCTGTGGAAATGTGGTAAAAGTAAAAACAGATTTTTGCGTGTGTCTGTTGTTGTTTTTTTTGTTTTGTTTTGTTTTGTTTTTGTGGGAGGTTTTCATATGGCTTTTACTTTCGAACTGCTGTATCTTTAAATAGGATTTTTTCCCTACTTGGTTACTGTCTGATCTTTGAGTTCTTTCTCCTTTTAATTTGATGATGGTAAGGAAAATTTTGTTTCCTGTTTTTAAACATTTTCTGTCTTTGCAGCTGTCCATTTTCCATAAACAATTCTGGGAACAAAGTCTGGGCACTGGAAATCTCTCTCCCAAAGGCTGCCTTCTTCATTGGGCTACTTTGGAAGCGAGGTGCTTAAAAGTCAGGCTTCCTGCTCAGAGTCATGAGTTCTTTCTGAATCTTACCTTTACCATTTTCCCTTCTTTTTCTTTCATGCTACATGAACATCTTACATATTTCCATAGCATTCACCTGTATTGAAAGTAAGTAAGGTTTGCAGTGCTGTCAAGTAACTAACCTGTAGGACTTCCTTTGGGAAGATCAAAATGAGGTGCTGTCAGCTTGTAGAATTCTTGCTCTTTTCTGATTTTTTCCCATAGCTCACTGTATTACTGCTGTCCCTAAGCTCTTCTAGAAGTAATCAAACAGACATTTAATGCCTACTGTTTCAGATTCTTTGCATTAACATATTGTAGTCCGTAATAAATGATGTAAGATTCAAAAGTATTTAGATTTTTTTGCTTTCCAAATTAGTTAATATTAATTGGTTTTATGTGTTGGAAGAAAATGGTATGCATCTGCAGATCTTCTACTCCTGCTTGACAAATAGTTATGCATCATGATACTACATAAGTGACTGTAATATGCAATAATTTAACTTAATTTCTTCATTTTCTAGGTGGGTTTAATTCAGTATGCTAATAATCCCCGTGTAGTGTTCAAGTTGAATGAATACCGAACAAAGGATGATGTTGTTAATGCAACGGAGAAGACGTTTCAGCAGGGAGGAGATCTGACTAATACTTTCAAAGCCATTGACTATGCAAGGTAAAACGTGTTGATGATTACTGTGGTATGATTACCATCATATCTTACCTCACAAGGCGAGGAGCACATCCTGAATTTCATTCCCTCTGGGAGCACAAGTCCTCAGAGGTGCATTTGTAAATAGGTACATGCAAACAACTGTACATCAGGTACACATACAGTGCCTCCTGCAGCTCAGGGCAGGGATACGTAAATCCAACTTGCTGAAAAGCACATCCTTAACTTTTGTGTTAAACTCTGCACTCAATTAGCAAATGACATCAAGCTGAGTGCAGATGACACAGAGAGGTTGTGGATACCCCCTCCCTGGAAGCATTCATGGCCAGGCTGGATAGGTCTTTGAGCAACCTGGTCTAGAGGGAGGTGTCTCTGCCCATAGCAGGAGGATTGAAATGATCTTAAAGGTCCCCTCCAACCCAAATCATTCTATGATTCTATGATTCTAAGTATTTTTGGTACCCAACAGATACATCTCAGATCAAGCAGAGATTTAGTGGAATTAGTAACACATGTGTTTGGAGGTCACGTTAAATATAGGGAAAAAGAAGTCTCTTATCTGGCATCAGTTAGTCACTGCATCACTAATAGCATGAAAAATTTGAAAAAATTTAAATGATATACTGCGATTCTGGATACAAATAGAAACCAGGTGTGTTTCTCAATAGGTGGGTACTATTTTGTGGTTGGATCAGGGGCAAGACTGTAGGCCTTAGTGGCTGGAAATTTAAATGGTCTTGAAAATCTTATTTAGGGAAAGAACCAACCTTCAGTGGAGTCCAAATGTGCATATTTCTCCCTTTTTATTTGAAATTAGTGTGGCCAGTTCCTAGCTACTCTGGTATTACAAAATATTGATGCACTTTTTTTCTAAGTCAGTGATAGATGTGTTCATTGAAGTATATATACAGGATTCCATCCACTGTGAATTCTGATCTTGTAAACCCACTGTTTTATGACAGACAGCATGCCTTCTCACCTGAATCAGGGGGACGGCCTGCAGCCACTAAAGTAATGGTTGTTGTGACAGACGGTGAATCGCATGATGGCTCCCACTTGAAAACTGTGATAGGTAAATGCAATGAAGACAATATAACAAGATTTGGCATTGCTGTAAGTAATCCTATAATTACATATACTATGGCATATTTGGAAAGATCATATTGTGTATACATGAAGGTGCCTGTTCTATGTATAATAATTATATAATAATTATAATATATAAAATAATAATGTGTTTTTGCACTACTGAGACTTAAATTTGGTTAAATTGATCTTTATGAATTAGTGAAACATAGGTCATCTTTAACTGGCTAAAAAAGAGCAAAATTGTATTAATCTGAGCAAGATCAATGGTTTTCTCCTTTGCTTGGTTTATGTCTTTTTCCTGTCTGAATGGTCCATTGTAAAGATATAGTATCATTTGCAATTCTTTAATATAAATAAAATTAATTTTATTTTTGTTGTTATACGTGGAATGCTTACTCAAATGGTACACAAGGAAACTGAGTAACAACATGATATCCTTTGCTTTTCTTATTTTATTATTTTTTCCCCCCCAAGGTTTTGGGATACTTAATCAGGAATGAACTCGATACTAAAAACTTAATTAAAGAAATCAAAGGAATTGCTAGTCATCCAACAGACAAGTATTTCTTTAATGTGTCATCTGAGGCTGCACTATTGGAAGAAGCAGGAACACTTGGAGAGCGTATTTTTAGCATAGAAGGTAAAATACTCAATGTCTCTGAAATACTAGATGAGATTCCCTCAGATGAGAAGTGAAAATTTTGTTTGTCTTCACCTTGGTGTCAAAAGGAGGGGCAGCTGGAGTTGCAGGCTGCTTGCTGGTCCCCAGGAGGTTTGTGATTTGCACAAGCTACTAAAATCCTAACAATCTTGAGCTTCACTTCTCTGCAGATTAGTGGGAATTGTTCCTCAGTTTCTGAAAATTTCACTTAAGTCCTCAGTTTCAGGCATCAGCCAAGGGTTTGTCTGTGTGCATCCAAATCTTTTTACAGCTGCTGTCACTGGACAGGTAAAGGTATCTTTTTTCTTGCATTTCTCTAAGCAAGTGTAGAGATAAAAAGCAAGTCAGAAAATTGAGTTACTTTTCACAAAGCGGAAAAGCTACAGTAATGCAATCTTTATGGTTTCTGCCGGGCTACATTTCTGGCATCATCCATGTTCTTGTGCAGTTTGGCTGAAGGTGCACCAGCAGTGGCCCAGAGGCACTTCATTCCCCTGACACCCAGCTTTTTGAAGTCAAATTTATACCTTGCTTGCGAGACTTGTGACCTGGCCTCAGCTCATCCCGCCAAGATTTTTGTAGCTGCATTCTTACTATATTCAAGTCAATTTTCTGAACTTCACCTCCTTGAGTTTTGCTGAGTATTTCTGTTGAATTCCTGTTACTCTAATCTCACTTGACCAGCTTAGAAAACATTCTGCATGTCACAGTATTTTGAAGACAGTTATGACAGTTGACAAACATTTAATTGGAAAGCTGTGAATACCCACTTACTAAAGCTGTTAATTGCAGTGTACTTCTAGTGTTTCCTACAGAACATAAAAACAGATTAGCTACAGTGCCAGTACCATGCAGGCTGATCCAAGCCATCCTTATCATCTGCCTCTTGAGAGTCTTGAAATATGGCTCCATGCAGCAATGTTAGCCAGCTGACATTAAAATACAAAAATATTTTAACATTTATCTGCTCTCAGATTTCAATTGTTCGGAAATGTTTTAGCAGAAATGGTGGATTGGATAAAAGATTGAATTACGTAGGGTCTCTATAAAGCTACTCTTACAGGCAGCAGGATTGGATCTCCTGTGCTTTTGTAGGGTTAACCATATGTGAATGTTTATTTCACCAGGTACTGATCAAGGTGATACATTCCAAATGGAAATGTCGCAGGTGGGCTTCAGTGCATATTTCTCACAAAAAAAGGTACATGAATTTAATTATTCAAGGATATAAGTAGCTGTAATTTCATAGACATGAATGCATAGAAACACAACAGAATAAGATTTTAAATTGGTAATTTTTTAAAGATTATTATAAGCAGGAGAATGTCAAATTATCCTCTGTGTTTTTCCCAGAAAAAACACAAAAATGACTTCTAATATGTGGTGTATTTTCCCAAACAGACAAAATATATATTCATAAGTTAAGCTAAGTTATATTTACATACATTCATACCACTTCATTGTAATGATTTTGAGAAAGTTAGTCTAATGTCTTCACCAATTTTTGACTTCACCTAGCATGAGAAATTCAGTCATTCCAAGTTAACATTCTGCAGCTGAGTAACTCAGAAGAATTGGAACAATACTATGATGCTAGCGTATTTCTGGACACTGACCTCTTGGTCATCTTGACCTCTATATAAGTGAAGTCTGGAAATAATTTTTCCAATATTTATAAAGGCAATAATAGTTACTTAAATAATATTTCATTTAGAAATTAGTATAGTAAATCAGATGTATTTTTCATGCTAATCAATTTTAAGGTTTTCTTGATTAAATCAATTTTGACACTCTTCTGCAGATCATGAGTTTGTAAAAATGTAGACTTAGCAAGACCAGCTCTGGAGAAGCCAGACATAGGAAACTTGAGTTGCAGTGCCCCAGGAACTAAAGCAGTCACTTATCCTCTTGCAATTGAAGGGCAGTAATCCCTCTTAATAGGGTAGTAAGGTCCAGCATGCAAATGAAAACTAAGCAACTCACATCATCACTACCTCAAACACAGTGATGTTTTGTGTAATTATATATGGTAACTTCAGCTTTTTGGTGTTGTTGTTTTTTTTTTTTAACTCACACTTCTTCTGAAATAAGTAGTTCCAAAATATTGATTTTTACTTTTTAAAGGATGTTCTGCTGCTGGGTGCTGTTGGGGCTTATGACTGGAGTGGAACAGTAGTTCAGGAGTCATCAAACAGAGTCACTACCTTTCCAAGCAATGCGTTTGAGAAAATTCTTCAGGACAGAAATCATAGTTCATATCTAGGTAAGAAACTAAAATGCAAATCTGGAAATGTATCAAGCCTCTACTGAAGAACTCGGAAAGTTTTTCTCTCATTCCTAGTAAGAAGTGATCTGCAAAAAACAAGAATTTTGCATCCAAAAATATTTTATTTACTGGAACACTGAATGAAGTCTTTTATTGTGTTTTCAAAATTCTATTCATATCAAAATGCTGAGCCGGAAAAAACATGGTTCTGTCACAAAACCAAAAAAATCACAGAATTTGAAAAAAGGCCAGCTGGTAGTATTGGATACCTTCTCTTTTAATATTTACGTGTACTTTCTCAGTTGCACATGGCAGTTAATTGACTTGAGGTAGTTTCATCTGTGCTCACTCGTTTCTTGGCCTTTTTCAGTCCAGTTTATAGTTTTAGGCGTAATACAACAGTTTAACATAGATCTTATTTATAACTCCCATTTATATTCTGACACATGTTTTTTGGCCCAGTAAAGCCAGGCAGTTTGTCTTCTCAATTCATTGAAATGTTTTCTGCAAAGCTACAATATGCATGGTAGTAATTTATTCCTGAACAGTAGCACTGTGTTTATCAACTATGGCTTTCGAATGTGTGACGTTATTAAAGAGATGATATTTTTCCCACTGATATTTACACTTTTCCCTATGGGTTAGCAGTACTTGTATTCAACACAATGAAATTAGTAAACCTAGCTTAAAAAGCAGTAGCTTTTTTGTATGTCTGATAGCTTCAGTTTTTCTGCTTTCCTCTTTTATACAATAAAAGAGGACCTTTCTTAAAAGGTCAGGTAACTTCTGGGCAGCACTTCTCCACTAGATGTTGTCTGAAGCACTGCCCTTACTCTTTTTGGAGCAAACAATGTTGCTGCCTTTTCTTACTCTTCCTTTGGTACTGTTGGTGTACTCGCATTTCCTTCCTTTCCCTCTTTCTGTCCCCCAGTGAGAGCCCCCCATATCAGTAAGGAGCCCAAGCTTAAGGGTTTGTTAGCTCATCACAGCTTGCTAGCTTGGCCCCCATTCTGCACTGCACCCTCTCACTTCAAGTGGCTGTGCGCTGTTTGAATTAGGAACTTGTGGCCTTAAGTTGTGGAATAAAATCTTGCTTTGAAATTTTAGCCTCCAGTGATGTTCTCTTCCTGGAAAAACATAGTCACATATTCACTGCACACAAATCTGAATTAGACTGATATATGTAATCCTTTTGGACTGTGCTCCTTGCATTGTACTACAGCTTGCTAAAGACCTCCATGCTCTGCCCAGTCACTGGGATTTTGTTACTCAGTTTAGCTACAGACTTAGAAAGAATGATTTTGTTTTCTTGTGTTAAAATACATCTGTTGTAGTTAAATCACACAAATGTAAAATGTGAAGTAATACTACTTTACAGTGCTAATACATGTGTAAGATATTTTTGGGCATTAAAAGATGTTTCCTATAAGCAAATAAATGTTAGAATAATGTGAATGAGGATTAAAATGTTGAAAGAAGTTGAACCAACCTAAGCTTTTCAGCTGACAAGCTATTAATATCATAGAATTATAGAATCATAGAATTAAGTAGGTTGGAAAAGACCTACATGATCACCTAGTCCAACCATCCACCTACCACCAATAACCCCACTAAACCATGTCTCTCAACGCTATATCTAAACGTTTCTTGAACACCTCCAGGGACGGTGACTCAACCACCTCCCTGGGCAGCCCGTTCCAGCACCTGACCACTCTTTCAGAAAAGTAGTATTTCCTAATGTCCAGCCTAAATCTCCCCTGGCACAACTGGAAGCCATTCCCCCTTGTCCTGTCACTAGTTATGAGAGAGAAGAGGCCGACCCCCAGCTCACTACAACCTCCCTTCAGGTAGTTATAGAGAGCGATAAGATCTCCCCTGAGCCTCCTCTTCTCCAGACTGAACAATCCCAGCTCCCTCATCCGCTCCTCATAAGGCCTGTGCTCCAGACCCCTCACCAGCTTCGTCACCCTCCTCTGAACACACTCCAGGGCCTCAATGTCTTTTTTGCAGTGAGGGGCCCAAAACTGGACACAGTATTCAAGGTGGGGCCTCACCAGTGCTGAGTACAGAGGGAGAATGACTTCCCTACTCCTACTGGCAACACTATTTCTGATACAAGCCAAGATGCCATTGGCCTTCTTGGCCACCTGGGCACACTGCTGGCTCATGCTCAGCCAAGCATTGACCAATATCCCCAGGTCCGTTTCCTCCACACAATCTTCCAGCCACTCTGCCCCAAGCCTGTAGCATTGCCTGGGGTTATTGTGGCCAAAGTGCAGGACCCGGCACTTGGTCTTGTTGAACCTCATCCCATTGGCTTCAGCCCAGAGATCCAGCCTGTCCAGATCTCTCTGTAGGGCCTCTCTACCCCCAGGCAGATCAACACTTCCTGCCAGCTTAGTGTAATCTGCAAAGTTACTGAGGGTGCTCTCAATGCCCTCATCCAGGCCATTAATAAAGATATTGAATAGGACAGGCCCCGGCACCGACCCCTGGGGAACACCACTCGTGACCGGTCGCCAGCTGGATTTAACTCCATTCACCACCACTCTCTGGGCCTGGCCCTCCAGCCAGCTCCTTACCCAGCAAAGGGTGTACCTGTCCAAGCCACGGGATGCCAGTTTCTCCAGGAGAATACTGTGGGAGACAGTGTCAAAGGCTTTGCTGAAGTCTAGGTAGACCACATCAACAGCCTTTCCCTCATCCACCAGACGGGTCACTCGATCGTAGAAGGAATATGATCTGTTGTGTTCAGCCAAAGCACTGGGCTGTGGTTTTGTGAGTTGGGAGAAAAAGCATTGAGAGCTTTGTCGAAGCTAGGTGTTTCTCCCTGGTTGGAGCACTGGCTCAAAAGTTTATCTCAAGTTTCTCTTTATTTCTTCATTCCCAGGATACTCTTTGTGCACTCTTTCCTATCTCCTTCATAAAACTGACATTTTAATGGTCTATGTTTCACTGAATAGGCTAGACTATTGCCCATGCTAGTCTGCAAACATGCTTCAACTTGATCTCTGTTCTCTCCAGAAGAGATTTGATGCATATGGGACAACTTCGCTTCCCATCTGGAGGCACCATGCTCTGCCACTAACACACCAGTCTGACTCATCTGTGCTGTTATGGATAACCAGCTGACAGCACATGGTTCACAGACTGTCACATATGATATGCTGTTTTCTTCCCTCAGGTTATTCTGTTGCTGTTCTCTCAACTCAGAGTTCCATCTATTTTGTTGCTGGTGCACCAAGGTCCAACTACACTGGTAGAGTTGTGGTTTATGATGTTGACAGCCAAGGTAATATCTCAATTGTGCAGTCCCAGAGAGGCGAACAGGCGAGTATATTTTGTTTACAACTGCAGATTTTGAAGGCACCTTTTCTTTTTGATAAAGGAGTAGACTGCAGTATGTGAAAAATTCCTTTCTCCAATACACTTAGAATCCTACTTGCATTTCTCTCTACCATTAGACTATTTCAGTGAGGTTAACTGTAACCCCTAAACCATATTTTATGAGGTCGTTCTACTAGTAGTACAAGATAATATACAAAGCCACGTAATGTATAATTCTGTCAGCACTTCTAACTGAGAGAGACTTGGTGAGCTCCATTCTGCCTGATAAGTTGTGAAGTAGATGACATCAAAGGAGAGATTTGGAAGTTCATTGTTTTTCTCAATTTGGGAAAGGATGGGAAGCTTAGATGGCTTCAATTTGTTTTACTTTGTAAGACAAAGATCGAGGAGTATAATGTGTACAGTTTAATATAAAAAGCACACCTTCCATTGCTTGTTCTCTGTTTCCATTCTTATTGTTTAGTCATAAAGCCATGGTAGCAGCTACTAGGCAGAAGCAGTGAACACATAGTAAGGTTGTGATTTGTAAAACTCTGGAGTATACTATATAATAGTTTCATGCCAATGGGCAGTTTCATTAGTACTGTGCCATTTGCAGGTTTAACAGTTTCCTGGTTCAGATGTTAAAACATTATGCTTTGCAAAATCCACATACAAACACAAGTTTCTTACTGGTTTTCAGATTGGCTCCTACTTTGGCAGCGTGGTGTGTTCAGTGGATGTTAACAAGGACTCTGTGACAGATGTGCTGCTTGTAGGTGCACCAATGTTTATGAATGACCTGAAGAAAGAGGAAGGGAGAGTATATATGTTTTCTATCAGAAAGGTAAGAATGGACCTGTAGCAAACCTGGAATTGGTTTCCTGCATACATTCCATAATAAATGTTGGCATATTCATTTTCAGCTGGGATTTACTGTTTTTCCCTGGGTTAGAGTTTTATCAAGGAAGTCCAATCAGAAGTACTTGGTGACAATGTCTGTTGTGTTAAATCAAAGAGTGATCAGAAGAGTGATCCCTGACCCCAAGGCTAGCATTGCTTAGCACTACTTTCTTGCAGAGGCTGGACACAGCTTTGCAAAAAAATAAATATTTCTATAAATACATCAACAGTAAAAGGAGGGCTAGGGAGAATCTCCATCCCTTGTTGGACACAGAGGGCAACACAGTGACCAAGGATCAGGATAAGGCTGAGGTACTGAATGCCTTCTTTGCCTCAGTCTTTAATAGTAAGGCTAGTTGCACACTGGGCACACAGCCCCTTGAACTGGCAGATGGGGATGGGGATCAGAGTAGACCATGCACAATCCGTGGTTTTGGACCTGCTCCGAAAGCTGAACACTCACAAGTCCATGGGGCCAGATGAATTGCACCCTAGAGTGCTGAGAGAGTTGGTGGATGTGGTTTCCAGGCCGCTCTCCATCATCTTTTGACAGTCCTGGCTAACAGGGAATGTCCCGGTTGACTGGAGACTAGCAAATATGTTTCCCATCTTCAAGAAGGGCCAGAAAGATGATCCTGGTAGCTACAGACCTATCAGTCTCACCTCAGTGCCAGGTGTCAATGGGCTGGTTTGGCCTGGTTCTGCAACAAATGGAGCGGGGGACCCATGGACCCACGCCCCGGGAAAGGGAAAAGGGAAAAAGGGTAGGGAGATGGGCCTAAAAACGTAACAGCGGCAACGATCTGAGGAGAAACAAACTAATTTACTAAATAAGATATCGAAATGCAAAATAACACACTATAATACAATATAATTACCATTTAAGCTAATAAATCCAATACAGTGAGAGAGAGTGTCCAAACTTAAAGTAGGCCTTACTCTAGTGCCAATGGTGAGACGGCTGGGGAGCGAGATGCTGCCTGGATGAGGGACGGGATAAGAAGAAAGGAGCTCTCGTGATATGTGAGTTTTTATCTTTCCCTCTGACCAGAAAATGGTAACGGTAATTGGAATACCAATAACCAAAAAATTGTAAAACCATGACACCATGGAAGGTTATGGAACGGATAATCTCCGGAGCCATCATGGATCAGTTAAAAGTCAACCAGGGGATCAGGCCCAGTCAGCATGGGTTTATGCATAGTAGATCCTGTTTGACAAACCTGATTTCGTTCTATGAAAAGGTGACCCGCTTAGTGGATGAAGGTAAGGCTGTCAGTGTGGTCTACCTGGACTTCAGTAAGGCCTTTGACACTGTCCCCACAGCATCCTTGTGGAGAAGCTGGCTGCCCATGGTTTGGATGGGCATAAGCTCTGCTGGGTGAAAAACACTGGCTGGATGGCCAGGCCTAAAGAGTTGTGGTCAATGGAGTTAAATCCAGGTGGTGCCCCGTCACGAGCAGTGTCCCCCAGCGCTCGGTACTGGGGCCACTTCTATTCAACATCTTTGTTAATGATCTTGATGAGGGGATTGACTGCACTCTCAGTAAGATAGCAGACAACACCAAGCTGGGAGGGAGTGTTGATCTGCCAGAGGGTAAAAAGGCTTTACAGAGGGACCTGGATAGACTGGAATGATGGGCCAAGGTAAACTGTATGAGTTTCAGTAGGGCCAAGTGTCAGGTTCTGCACTTTGGTCACAGCCACCTCAGGCAACCCTGCAGGCTTGGGGAGGAGTGGCTGGAAAGCTGCCTGACAGAAAGGGACCTTGGTGTGCTGATGGACAGTTGGATGAATATGAGCCAGCAGTGTGCCCAGGTGGCCAAGAAGGCCAGTGGCATCCCGGGTTGTATCAGGAATGGTGTGGTGAGCAGGACTAGGGAAGTCATCCTGCCTCGGCACTGCTGAGGCCCCACCTCGAGTACTGTGTTCAGTTTTGGGCACCTCAGTACAGAAAGGACATTGAGGTGCTGGAGCATCCAAAGAAGGGCAACAAGGCTTGTGAAGGGCTTGAAGAATATGCCTTATGAAGAGAGACTGAAGGAACTGGGGAGGTGGTTGAGCCACCATCCTTGAATGTGTTTAAAAACTATTTGGATATGGTGCTCAGGGACATGATTTAATGGTGGGTTGTTAGAGTTAGAGCCGTATGGTTAGGCTGTGGTTGGACTTGATGATTTTTAAGGTCTTCTCGAACCTGAGCAATTCTATGATTCTATCTCTTGGCCCCAGACTTCTTCTGGGCCCTTAAGTCACTATTTTGTTTATCTTTTTCAGAGCATTTGAAATGCTGAGAGTGGTTCTTTTATTAAGAGAAACAAAGCATGTGCTTTGCCTTGGGTGTAGTGTAAGGGCAGGGGTAAGTGATGCAAAGGCTGTCCGGTCAGAGGATGCAGATGGAGCCCTTCACCATGCAGTCTTGCCTGTCCTGGTTTTCAGAAGCAGCTGCAAACTTCCCCCAGAACCACTCATGGACTTAATCTGGTGATAACCCAGCTGGAGAAGTCTGTAAGAGAGCCACGAGGCAAGTTAATAGCTAAGCAATATTAGTGATTAAGGGCTGGCTGCTGCAGCTTGCTCCTCCCTGACCCTGGTTTTAGGGACTGAGCTGGGCATGGTACGTGAATGCAATGCAAGGTTGACTGTTTCTCTGAAAAGTTTAGCTTGTGGCTTCTGCTAATTAATTTTCTGTGATATAATTTCAGGAAATCTGTTCAACACCTAACAGTATTCCTAAAACAGTTCTAATAAACACTGTTCTGTGAATGCGTTGTTTCACAGACCTTACAACAGGTGGTTGCTATTGTCTCCTTTGTCAGCATAGCCGTGCTATTTATGTGATGCTTGACTGACTTTTTCATTCAGATCTGTGGTAGATGTTTTCAGAATGTCTGTATTAACCATCCTGAAAACTCTGGTACTTTTGAATAGTCTCACAAACAGTCATGGATGTCTCAACACGCAAAGTAGATTTTTCCTATTAATGGCAGCTATTAGAGAACATGGCATTTTACTAGGTAAATTACGGTCAGATAAACAGAGATGACCATCCTCTTCAGAACCGCTCACAGCACAGTCATCCTGGAGCAAGATGAAACTCTACCCCAGGGCAATTTTAGGGTAGATGAAGTTCTGGAAGTGGTACTGTTGGCAGCTGACAAAAAATACGGAAGAAAAGGATTTTTTTTCATGTTTCAGAAAATGAATACATTGAAAGGCTATCCTTAACAAATGTTAATATTTGACAAATCTTGGGTTTAAAATTATTTAAAAGTTGAATATAATGAGAGTGATTTAATAACCAAAAAAATACAAAACCTGAATTTGTGAAACTGTGTTTATGTTGCATAAATTACACTTTTCTAGTCATTTTGAACAAATAACTTGGCTGGTATTTATAAAATTTTGAGCACAATGGGATAACAGGGGTTAGAGATGAGAATGATACTTGCCAAAGAGCTGGATTTAAGGTAATATAAGTGTGATTATTTAACCCTAAAGACCTCCAACCTTTCTTTCCTCATTGGCACTGGAGAGGTCAGGAGTTTACCATTTGCACACATGTTTTTTGCATTAGTATAGTTAGGAAATTCCATTTCTATTTCAAAGAATTATGTGGAGTTACATAATTTCCATTCCCTCTGCATAAAAACTGGTAATCCAAAACTGGAAACTGTATTTTTCAATGTATTGTGAAACTTTCAGAACAGTCAGATGAGGACAGTGAGAGCACTTAAGCTTTATACATATGGTTATATTTGCTGTTAGTACTCTGTATAGCATGCTTTAATTTTTCTGTGTAATGCTTGCCAAGACTCTGAGACATAATGCAAACTGAATGGGCAATACAATGGGGAAGGAATTCAGGGCTGAGCAGTCCAAGGGGAATGTACTGGGGGACAAAAAAAAAGCAAAAAACAATGCACACAGAAAATGCTCCTATGTCTAATCTGGTGTCATGATAGTTATGTTCTGGCTTTTCCTTCTTTTTCCTTTTATAAAGGGAATTTTGGATCAACAAGAGCTCTTGGAAGGCCCACAAGGTTCAGAAAATGCTCGCTTTGGATCAGCAATCACAGCACTTACAGACATTGATTTGGATGGCTTTAATGATGTTGTAATAGGTGCACCACTGGAAAATCAAAACTCTGGAGCAATTTATATTTACAATGGATTTCAAAAGACTATACATACCAAATATTCTCAGGTAAATAACTATGCTGTGCACTGTTGTACTCAGATATGCTGGAGGAAAACTGAAGGATTTTCTATCCTTTTGTTACCCATGGCTTCATCCTCTTAGTATTGTTATTTTCACGGTATAT
Source organism: Numida meleagris (assembly GCF_002078875.1). Classification (NCBI taxonomy): domain Eukaryota; kingdom Metazoa; phylum Chordata; class Aves; order Galliformes; family Numididae; genus Numida; species Numida meleagris. The sequence goes on from NC_034438.1 coordinate 16,145,994, forward strand.
TTCAAGTTTTATCCCCCTCCTTACTTCAACTGTCAGCACGTCCTGAATGATATAGTTGTGATGCTTACTGCTGAGGTGCACAGTGGAAAAGTGCTTGCAGAATGCTCTATTTAAGCCTCTCATAATTTTGGTGCATGCATATGAAGTCAACTAATCTCCTTTATCTTTTTTGTGACCTGCAATTCAAGTTTTTAAAGCTGTTGTGCAGCACTGAATATTAGAAAAATCCCCGCTCTGTAAAGTTGCAATAAAGAAATTAAAAATATGTATTTGAGGAAAAGTACATAAGAGACCTTTGCATATTCTGTATGCTCATATAATAGTAATAATTTTAATGTCACTTTCTATGCAGACTTTGTGGTTGCAGAAATTCTTTGTTAGAAGTCCTGTTAAACTTCCTATTCTTTGAGTTGCTCAATGTAAGATGGAAAAAGTTTTCAGTAAGTACTGGCTGGCATAAAGCAGTCAGCTAGTTGATTTACTACCAAGTCAGAAAATTCTAGTCCATTGTCTGCTCCAACAGGGGAGGAAAAAGTGCTTAAAAGCATTTGAGAAAACATTCACACAAGTTTTTTGTTTGAACAATATGTTATGTATACAAGGAATATCTGCAAAAATCCATTGTTTGGGCTGCTATCTACAGACTTAAAGTACTGCTGTGGCAACTCAGTAACGAAACTTTCTTTCCCAGAAAATTTTAGGATCGGATTCTGCTTTCGGAAAACGGCTCAAATTCTTTGGAAGATCAGTAGATGGCCGTAGAGACTTAGATGACAATGACATTACTGATGTATCAGTTGGTGCTGATGGAAACGTGGTTCTGCTTTGGTTGGTAAACTTTTGGAAAGACGGTACTTAACAAATCAGATTCAAGTTGAGCATTTAGTTAATTAAACAGCAAAACAAGCAAATCATAAAGCTCTTTCCTTCCATATGTTCAGAGAGCTAACACACTTAAAGCTTCATCACTAATATACAGCTTTAGAGAAACTTCTACTAAGTACTTTTATTCAAACTACCAAAAGGCAAGTCAGCCTGAGGGCAGAGCCAGGATGCACATGGGGAAGTTGGGTGGTGAGGGCTGCAAGAGGGATACAGGCAGGATGGGGGAAGAAACTCTCCTGTGTGGTCATGTGGCCTGGAGGGAAAGAGTGACAGAGAGGAGTGGGACATGCTGTGCAACTTTGTTAAGAGCCCTCTTCAACAGCAGTAACTGATACTGAGATAGACAAAGCTACTTCCTATGCAACCTGCAGGACCATTATGAGCTGATAGGCTAATGTGAAGGAAGAGTGATCCTGCTGGGTGTGGACAGAAAGCAGCACAACAGAGTTGGCATCTACTTCTGACCAGAAACCCATCTTTTCTAACATATAGCCTTTACCAGCACAGTCTGAGTACTTGTACAAAATAAAGAAGAAAGGCTTCAAGAACCCAAATCTTGTGCCTCCATCAGTACTGTGTATTTTCCACTGCTTCTGTGAGGAACTAAGTTAAAATGTAGCTTGCTGTCCAATCTGTTGCCCTTCCTCTTGCCTGAGGCCCCCCATTGTAACAAGAAAAACATCACTGAATTGCTATTTATTTCATAATAAAACAAGATTTTACAAAATGAATGGTCAGTTTGGACCCTTGACCTAAATAGAACTCCTGCTGGTGCTGATGGGGATTGCATTAAAGAAAATTATACTTCTTGGAGTACCAGCATTTATTTCTATGTGATTAATGAAGATGCTCATTTTTCTTTCACTGTGGAATTTGGCCTGATTAATGAGTTTCACTTTTGATTAAAGTGTTTGTTTTTACAAGTGGGGTTCTTTTGAAACTGCTCTTCAAAATCTTGACTAATTACATGAAAGACATTTTTCTGAAAAATAAAGGCATAATTAAAAAGAATTACCTTTCTTTACCTAACCAGAGGAGCTCAATGACTTCCCAAAAAGAGCAGAAGAATGTTACATGTTGGGAAAACAGGGCAAGGGCTTCATTCTGTTATCTTAAGGGACTGATGAGGGCATTAGGACAAAGACATTGATTATCTGTTAATTTGATGTGACACATTATTTATTTATTTATGTTTCTCAAAGGTACTGTATTAATGGACTCGGTTATATGCAAATAAAAATAATTTTTCCAGTGTCATAAGTACTGTTTACATTGAGAATCCAAAAGATCTATGTGACATTTACAAATAGTAGCAGAGAACAGCTTCTAAGGTACCCGGTGCTGTTGAAAATCACATGTAACCCTTTAAAAATGTTTTTCAGGTCACAGAGCATTGCAAATGTGTCCGTAATTGCTTCATTTGTACCTGAGAAAATCAGTCTGCTGAACAAGAACACGGAAATAACTGTCAAAATATGTTTTCAGGCTACATTTAGACCTGCTAAGAGAGATAATCAAGTGGGTAAGAGTATTTCAATGGCTTGTTTTATATTAATTTCTTCAGAAATCCATTATTCAAATGTGTAGTGGACATTTTAAAGAAATATTGCATTAGATGTCAAGAAAGGTGAAATCACTATCAAATTTAAGTGCTTAAGGAGGTATTTTTAAAATCTACTGTCATCACTGGCTCCATAATCTTGTAAAAGTGAGGAATTAACAATATAAAGAAAATCGGTATGACAAAACCCAGAAAATGTTGTTACTGAGAAGCTTTTCATTTTACTTTGTGTTTTAAGCCTTTGCTCACCAGTTCTGTTTTTTCCTTTAGCAGATGTCACTCACATATGGCAACACACTTTAGTAAGGGTGAATGGGTATCTCTGGAGGATGCTTGTTTGGGGACAGAGGCTTTGTGAGCTGCTGTTTTCAACAGCAGACCACAGACTCTTCTCTCTTCAGCACAAAAATAATTTCCATAAGATCAGTGCAGAGGTCCATGGAGAGAACATTTTCTTTTCAGAGAACAGGAGAGCGCAGAATATTTCTGAGACCAGCACTGGTCCCTCATGAAGCTATTTAGTCCAGCACCAGTTGGACTGCTTCAGTCCTACACACAGTGCCTTTAGGAACTTGTGTTTGTTAGCTATAAAATAAAGGTGAACTTTCAAAGTGTATTAGTCATTCTGTGAAGAGAAGAAGACAGAAATTATGATGTGATTGAAGAGAAGATGCAGATTTTTTATAGTCTTCTCAGAATTCAGGCATATGATTGCAGTGCCTCTTTATCTGCTATAATCCTGGCCCTGCTAACTGGCTTCTTGCCTGAGATGCAGGCTCAGCCATCTGAAGTGGAGACTGAATTGATTGCCATTTAATGTGCTCTCTGTGAATGAGAACTTACTTCAGGATTTAAAACAGTTTGACTGCCTTGGAAAACACAAGAGAAAATTTTATCATTTTGAGAATGCTCTGTGCTTACTATGAAAAAAAGTAAAATATTTATTGTGGTTTGGAAAGTCTGGTCATTCTGTAATGTTGAGCATAGCAATGAGATCACAGGCAGTAAGGCTCAGCAAAAAAAATGTACTGTTATTCTTCCTGTAGCTATAAAGTGCAATGCAACACTGGATGCAGATCTCCAGTCCTCTCGAGTGACTTCTAGAGGACTGTTCAAAGAAAATAATGAAAGGTACATGCAGAGGGATGTTGTGGTGACTCATTCTGTGAACTGTGTTCAGGACATCTTCAATGTACAGGTAAGAGCAATTGCAAGGAGCCTTGTGACAAAAATGATCAGAGGAAGTTGCTGATGAATTTTATGTCTGTAAGATGAATTCCATCACAGAATCATAGGGGCTGAAAAGGGCCTCTGGAGATCATCAAGTCCAACCCCCCTGCCAAAGCAGATTCCCTACAGTAGGTTGCACAGAAAAACATCCAGATGGGTCTTGAATACGTCCAGAGAAAGAGACTCCACAACCTGACTGGGCAGCTTGTCCCAGTGCTCTGTCACCATCACAGTAAATAATTTTTTCCTCAAGTTTGTAGAGAACTTTCTATGTTCCAGTTTGTGTATGTTGGCTCATGCAGGATTTAAGTTTCTCAAATTCCGCAATATCAAAAGTATGGAGTAAATTGACGATTCCAAAGAAACCAATAACAACTGTCTTATTTATCACAGCTTTTTAGGGCAGAAGAGTCCATTCTTAACTATACTCTGAAAAAAAACCACAGAACCCATAGTCCATAGTTTCAATAGATTTTAGATTCTTCCATCAGTAATAATACAAACAAACATCTCATTTCAAATGAACATTTGAGGTAGACTTCTCATGCATGTTATCCCTAAGTATACGCAAGCTGTATTTGGGAAAAAGTGTCCATCCTTCTCTAGAATCAAGACCAAACATAGCCCTGAGACCTGCAGTAAGCCCCCTGCATTGTGCTAGGTCAGGTATTAGAAAGTCTGAGAATTTTGAGTATGCTTTGCTTTGCAGTACTTAAAACCAGCAGGCTTAGAGCTGAATAGTAAATAGGAATGTTTCCACATCCCTCCTTCTGATTCTTCCTTCTTTTATTTATTGCATACCCAAATTCAGTGAGGGAAAATATTTTTGACTTGTTGACACATTTATTGTCATTGTGGAGCCATGAGCTAGGACAGTATCCATCCAGAGCAAAGAAACTGAAGAGACAGTGTTTTATTGCTGCCTAAGCAGAGTGGAATCGGAATTTGATTTCTGCAGCAGTTTGAGAAGGAAAGTCACCAGCTGTTGTCTTTTGATGGTTAGCTTCTGCAGATGCAAAAGTCTACATGTGTATGTGATGAACAGAGTCTTCTGGAATATTTGGAAAAGGAGTTTTATCACAGAAATAGAAATAATAGCTGTTTTTTTTTCAAAAGGTTACCATACTAGGCAATCTCACAAAAGTATTTTTGTAAATAAATGGAGTTTTACGTTGTTACTTCCTGTTTAGAGAAAGTATCATTTTACTATACATTATCAATTTACAACAGAATTACCATTTTTACGTTATTTGCTGTGCTGAGAGCTATCATCTGTGTTTTACAGGAACCTTCTGATGCAGTCAATTCCCTTAATGTGCGCATTGACATTGGCCTTGCAAATCCTGGCACCAGCCCTGTCCTTGATACATCTTCTCCTGCATCTGTGGCCTACAGTGTAAGTACACAACCTCACTATTGGAAAATGCGTTGCTATACACCTGTTACTAACATGGCCTACAAAATCACTGAGGAGCTACATGCAAGTAAAAACTTATGTTCTAATTAAGTTGCTGGACTGAAAGCAAGCACCTGCAGGTACTCTCCCTGTTGCTTTATACCCTGATAATGCAAGCTTTGCTTACTCACAAGCACACAGCAGACACCGTAGCATAACAAGCATCTTGGTAAAGCAAAGTCACTGTTCATGTGAACTTCTATTGCATTGCAATGTAAAGTAATTTAAGTCAGTTTAGCCTACAATAAAGGAGTAACTGGGAAATGTGGATTCCTTCAGATTACAGCAGATTTGCTGTGGGCTAGCAATACCCTGCCTGCATCATTCTTACAGATCAGCTGATGTGTAGTAATGTGCTTCTCAGAGTTAGCTTTTCCATGTGTCAGCATTCTTAATGCCCTTTGAAGGGATGTTCTTTCCCTCAAAGCTGTTTAAGACTCTACAGTCTCTAGATAATTTTAAAGTAAAACACTGTCATTCAGGATTTATTTATTTGTTTGTTTGTTTTGGTAGATTCCTTTTATTAAAGACTGTGGTGAAGATGAGCTTTGTATCTGTGATCTTGTTCTGAATGTCCAGCAGAAGGGAGATGATAGGTAAGACCTCAGTAAGAGGGATTAATGGGCACAGGTATTTTCCTGGTATTCATAGATTGGCTTATCTTTAGGTTCTCAATGAATTTCTGTTTAAGGATACCTTTCCAGTGTAACATCTATTTAGAAATAGCAAAGAAAAAAAAAAGAAGTGAAGAATAGCATTTATGTCTAAATAACTAGCCAAGGAAAAAGGGGTGATATGAACAGAAATTCAGAAGCAGGATTGTTATCAATGTAGACAAAACTGAATGAATGAGTAAACAGTAAAAACTGAGAAGAGCAGTGTCTGACTGGCTGTGTCAGAAGAAGAGCTCTAGGAGAGCAGCAGCAGCAGCAGTTTCAGTCCCTCCTGCAAGGAACAGAGAGGATCCTGCATCAGGCTGTGCAGCTGGGGAGCAGAGATCAGCATATGGGCAGCACGTACTCTAAATCCATATGCAGACACACACGTACATTTACAGTATGCAGACAGCCAGGACTGCCTTCTCCTGGAGCTGCTGTCTGACTCAGCTGCCCATTCTCTGCTCACCTTTCCCACCACAGTGGAAAGTTTGAAAGTTCAGCAAAGTGACTTTGACTGTACCTGATCAGAGTTCTGCACTTAACGATGACATTGATTCCAATTGGTTCTGAAAAACATCATCACAGATTTTCTCATGTCACAGGGTTTAGAAAGCAGAAGATTTATGTGAATAGAAAATAGGAAATGTCTTGCTGTGCTTGTTATTCTTTCTTGGCTAGAGGCAACACAGTACGATACAGTTTCATGATCCACAGCTGTTCTATTACCTCTGTTTACAACATTGAACTTTATTTTCCAACAGCAAACAGCAATTCATTGTCAGCAGCAAAAACAGAAGACTAACATTCAACATGAAATTGAGAAATAAAAAAGAAAATGCATACAACACCAGAATCCAGGCTATGTTTTCAGACAACTTGTTTTTTGCTTCTTCTTCTTTACCGGTACGTGGTACTCATCTTCACTCCTTCTGTTATTGCAGCCGATTTTCCAGCTACTCCAAAAAAACTTCTGTCTGTTAGTGCCCGTCTCAAGAAAGGAGAATGTTTGTGCAAACCTTTCTCTCATTTATTTTCTTGGCTACCAAAATTATTCCCTTCAGTATATCAGTTTTATATAGGTCAAAGAGACACATTGCCAACTCAGCATAAAAGTTGGCAACCTGTCGAGTTTGACCTCACATCAGTGTTTCAGTCATCTTTTCCTCACTTTAGGCTTTGGCACTCACATCTCATGCTTGACTCCCAGCAACATGCCTGAATGCAGCTGCTGGGAATTTGAATTTGATAAATCAAGCATGCAGCACAGATGCAACTTTAAAGCAAAGACTTTGGATCTAGAAGCGGTGTCACTGCCAACACCACGTATTCTAGCTATAGACAGTTAATCAGATTTAAATGATTGCTATACCAGAAGCTCTTCTTCTAACAGATTTTGTCTTAGAAGAGGAAAATAAAGGAATTTATAGACTATTTTAGGGAGTACAGTAGATCTTTAATCTGAACTGTTTCTCCAAAACAATGCATGTAGGATAAAATTCAGACTTCAGTGCTTGGCCTATGCTGTTAGGCTGCTACTGGGGAGATGCGTGATAATACAAGGGGTGAAGTCCAGAGCAATAATGAAGGAATAGGAGCATTCATCACTGTCCAAGAGCCGCATTTTCTGGAACAATGAATTGGCAAGAAGGACTCCATGCTGTGCTGAGGGTGCCCCTCTACCTCCCTATCCTGTTGCATAGCAAAATTACTCACTCCATTCATACCAAAGGACCACACTGGAGCTAGGCTTTTCTTCCACTTGAAAAGCCCATTTGCTTAGAAGTATTCCAGCCTGCAAGTGAAGCTTTTTCCCCAAAAAACATGCCTCTTTCAAAGCTGAAATGTTATAAGCTATTTATTCAAAGCTTATATTCTTTTCAGAATATAAATCATGAATGTTAAGTATCTGGTAGAAATGTCTTTAACAAAAACCAGTACATTTTAATGAATTATTTTCAGCATGATGATAACTGGCTATAGTCTATGAATTTGTCTTTCCTTTGATGTGAGATGCTGACATGCTACATTTTCTGTAGAGTACTAAATAAACTCATGTATTGTAGACATTCCTACAAAAAGTATGATAAGATTTCTCTTCCACACACTAACTTCTACAGTGAGAGTACTTAACTGCCTCTCAGGCCATGCAAATATTACTGTAGAAGTTTTGCAATAATATTCTGAAAAGCACAGTAAGTGTTAATGCAGTAGTTAGCCTTTAATCTCTGGTCACTATTCCTTCTTTCAAGCCGAGCATGAAGTTTTTGTAAGACAATTAGAGCCCAGATAAATTACATAAGACCAGTCCTTATTCCACCTTTCTCCTGCCTTACTCCTAGCCCTGCCTATAATTCCCATCCATCTCATCTCTAGGAATTATTGCTATAACACCTCCTTGTGCTGCTTCCTACTATAACACAGCTCATGTTGAAGAGGCAGGCTGGGAATTTCCTGTCTTTTATCAAAAACTGATATTAAGATGACTTTTCTGCTTCCTCTGCAGAGCGATGGAACTGAAGTCTCATGTCAAACAGGAACATCTCAAACTACAGTCATCTGCCAGATAAGCTATCCTGTTTTCCGAACAGGACAACAGGTACAGCTAGCACATTTGAATAACTTTGACTGATATACCAAAGCTTTTTTGTTGTTTTCCCCTAAGTCTGAATATACTGTTTTTGAAGATTTTAGGTCTGGCAATAGATAACTTCCCTTTGGTTTTCAGATGCACTGAAGGAAGCAACCCAGGGCCTAAACTATGATGACCAGTGTACTAGATTAAAGGAAAAAAATGCTCTAAAGCACACTTCTCTCTGCCTCTGCAACCGAAATTCTTCTGTAGCTTTGTAACCCTTGAACAGCAAGGGTGGGGGAGAGGACAAAAGCTGAGCAGCCAGGTGCCATGCGCAGCCTCCTAGGGGCTCTGTGCAGTACATCAAACACTCACTGCTGAGTGAACCAGGGCAGCTGTTCCATCTCAGCTCTGCAAGGAAGTGGTGCTGTGAAGAGAGGAGGGAGAGGAGAGGAAAAGGAGAGGGAGAGGAAAGGAGAGGGGAGGGGAGAGGAGAGGAGGGAAGCCTGAGGATAGATCATGTATCCTTTTCTCATTTACGCCATAAATCTCAGGATTTCCCTGGTTTTATGGAACTTAATCTCTTATTCCTCTGAGGCAGAACAGAAATAGACTTTCAGCCTTTAGCATAGTCAGTTGGAGAAATAAGAAACTTTCCAGAGCTAATATAAACATGAGATTCTGCAAAGCCAAAAAAGTCTCATTAGATATATAATGTTAGTTTTTTTTGAATTGTTAATTGCAATGGTCAAAGCAGACCTGTTGGAATGAACGGAAGAAAACAGAAACTGAAAAGGCTGTGTTAGTGCTGATGTTTAAACAGGTAAAAACATGTAACTGAAGCAATCTAAAGACCCGTTGTTGCAGCCTGAAGCAAGTTACACATCTTTTAAAAACGCATATAGCTGATGTTTACATAACAATGTTGACTTGTGCATGAAAGACAGAAAAATGCAATTCTGGAGTATTAAGTGATTACTAAAATATTACACAGAAACAGGAGGAATCGGTTACAGAGGGTGTTGTTTGCACATATGAATAATTATGTTGCTACCATTAAGTGCTTCTGATGTTGTATCATCAGCTCATTTACTCTGTGTTCCTTGTTTCTTCCACAGGTGTCTTTTGATATTAGTTTTGATTTTAACCTGAAGAATCTTCAGAATATGGCAGTTCTAAGTATTCATGCATTGAGGTATTTTATAAAGCAAATTACGTATTAATAGAACATCTGAACAAAATAATATTAAAACACCTGATTGAAATGTGTTTTGATGAACAGTGAAAGTAAAGAAGAGCGAGAACTGGACAACCAGATCAGCTTGTCAATTCCTTTGCGGTATGATGCAGAAATTCACTTCACAAGGTATGCTGAATAATGGAAGGGGTCACTGTCATTTTTTCAAAGGCATTAAAATATAGAAACAGTCTTGAAATACCACTGAAAATATAGTGAAGCTTTGTTCTGTTCTCATTTTGGAAGTCATGAGAAATTCCCATGACTTCCCTTTCTGCTCCCACTCTACCTACCATGGCAGCAGGAGCAGCACACCCTGCTCTCCCACATGCCCAGGGCTGGAATCATCAGCCTGTCCCTCCCCTTGTGAGGCAGCTGAGGCTGTTGCGTGTGGGATGCTGTACCCTGAAATATGCAGTTTGTAAGGAGAGCCAGTTAGCCAGGGGGAGAGAGAGGTAGACAAAAGTCCCCATAAGACTGATCTTGATTTCAAGCCTCTGTTTTCAGCCCTGGGAACATTCAGTGATTTGGGATGTACTGAAACAGTAGTTAGTCTGATAATGCTGCGAACAAGAATAATTCCAGTTAAAGTTTAACTGAAACTAAAAATGAAATGAAAACACGCTGGTATGAGTATCAGTTTAAGATACACTATTTTACTTTCCATCAAAGAAAGCCTATCTTTCCCAGTTGCTGAATTTTTGGATAAAATTTATGGAGCCATACTTGATGCACTTAGTCACCAACTGTTGGTGGAAAAAAATGTTTTTGCATCCCAAAGCATTCCAAAATCAATAAACATAAAATGGTAGAAAACAAATGGCAGTTATTCAAACAATGACAGAAAAATGAAAATGAGAAAGCTGTTTAAAAATGCACAGTAACAATGAATTCAGGAAATGAATATTCCAAGGCCACCGTGACACATAACACAAGAGATGCATGCAGAGACTTGACCTTGAATCTGGATCACAGCACAGAAGCTGATTTTAATAACCTGCATTGCAATTGCAGTTTTTGTTCTAAGGCCCTGGAGTCACCGCAGTTGGGTGCACCAGTTCTAGAGTCTGGCAGAATTTTTCCAATTTTCTTAGTTGCTGAAAAGCATTTATTTAGGCCAGTGATGCAAGTTCTCTCAACTCCCTGGGAAAGTCACAGGAGACTTCAGCAGAAGAAGAGTGTTTGCTATTCAAGTTGGCAGGAGCACAGAGACTACAGAAGGATTTGAGTAGGTGGCTATCATACCAAATTAAGGAGTAGCTTGGTAGGAATTTCAGATGGTGCAAAGTTGATTCAGCAAATTTAACGTAGCTGAGAAATAAGTACAGAAGCTCAGTGCTTCAGGAAAGAAAAAAAAATACAAGGAGGCAGAGAGCTTACAGAATAGTTGCTCAAGGAAAAATAGGGTCTCAAATTCACCTGTATCCCCTGAAGTATCAGAAAATGTAATTTCATATGCAAGTCAAGGCATGAAGTCAAGGCATCTTTACAGTCAGAAAAGATTTCTAGTTATTCTTGGAGATGAACCAGCTTAAAAGAACTGAAGGAAGTACACACTAAGCCCGTGCACAACTTTAAATTCTTCTCTTGGATTTAGTAACTCTTAGCAAATATCAATATGGAAATAGCTCCCTCCTCCGGCAGGTAATTTAGCAAGTAACAAACTTTTTAATAAGAATTGAGGAAAAAAAAGTCATCTCACTGAAGAGAGGCCTTTCTAGCAAAAAATCTGGGTTTTCAGAGGTGGGAATCAGTCTCATCAGTGAAAACTGCAAGGACAGGAAGCTGATACTGTGCAAACGAGAAGTGATGGAGATTTGAGCAATAAGGAAAAGAAAGTACTTCATGTGGGTTTTCATGGGAGTTCTTGTCAGGGGGCCATGCGGTGAAAGGCCTCATGGGAAAAAGCGTGGAGGATCACAGAGGATTACTGGTGCAGCTGGAAGAGCACAACTGATCAGGAAGCACCTGTGTGAGACTGCACAAATTAATTGGGCATTGTAGGCACAGATGTTACCCAGATTAAATGGGTAGAGCTGCAATGCTAAACAAGGGATTTGCAGTTTGTGCTACAGAAAGAGCTGGTGGAAGGAGTCATGATAACCTCTGCTCCTTGCTAACTCACTTCCCAGATTCTGCTTTTTTAACTGCTTGAGTAACCCCTCTGGGATGAAGACCATAAAATTCTGAGATGTTTCAGCAGAGGAGTTGCTCACAAGGAGCACACAGAAGCAATTACTTACTCAGGGATGCTTTTTCTTGTCTTTGAGTGTGGTCCCACATGGTTAAACCCCTCAAGATCCACAGACCCTCCCACCATGTTCTTCCATCACACACCCATAATTTCATGATATGGTGGGATGCAACCACCTTCATGTTCTCTTGGAAATTTTGAATGAAAAAAAGTGTCCCAGGGGAGGTTGAGGAGCTTAAGAATGTGTCATGCACTTGTGCAGGGTGCTGTGTGTGCACACCCAGACAGTGAGGAAACAAGCCCACACCCACATGTCGCAGAGCACATAAGAGCCAAAAGTAGCACTTCTTTCTGGGAGAGGAGCTTGCAGTGCAGTGCCAAATGCACTGTATGGTGCGGGAGGCTGAGCAGAGCCCACATCTGACGCTGCGTTGCTGGCTTCACATGCTTGCCTGGCTTTGGGCTTCAGTATAGCTCTTCTTTCCTTAACCAAATTTGTAAAATTCAAAAAGCAGTACACGTGACTGATTTTAGTTCTGATAATACTTTTGACCCATTTCACAAACTTATAAGCAACCAAAGTACATCCAGTTGCATATGTTTTCAAAGAAGCTGCCAACTGAAATGTATTGTTTTGTGGTTGTTAACTAGGCTTGCCAACATCAATTTCTATGAAGTATACTCTGGTCATAACATTCCTTCCACTGTGAATAATTTTGAAGATATTGGTCCCACATTCAACTTCTCAGTAAAGGTTAGTAAATGTTTCTGGTTCTGGTTTGTGAAGTTACCTTACCTCCCCTTGTAACTGGGTCCCAAAACAATTGAAAAAACAGTTCTGTTTCACTGTCTGATTTTGATGCTTTTGATTCAGTCAAATAGGGGAAAAAATGGCAAATATCTGGAGGATAAATGCTTACAGTCTTATGAGGTCAAGAATGAAATTTGCACCCAATGCATGAGTAGGCTGGGGAGGGATTGGTCCTGCATTGTTTATGTATTTGGAAGATGGTTAATGCTTAACTTCAGTCCAATTTACACTATTTGCTCACAGAGCTTATTTGTCTTCTACTCATTTGACAAAATAAGTCTTTGCAGGCTTGGACTTTGAAATTTAAGTTTGGCAAAGGTTAAGTGCTCAAACCAGATGCAAGAACTAGCCAGATCACAATATTTATTATATACCTAAAAAAAAAAAAAAAAAAACCTAGATCCAAATATGCAACATGGAAATAACTTAAATTATGTTCCATTTACATTCCTGTAACTGCTGATGTAAAGGCTTATTGGCTGTGGCAGAATATTTGCTTTTCAAAAAATATATCATCCAGTTAAAAAGAGCTTTGCTAAGGAAACAGACTGGTACCTGAAGCTATAATGTATATACTGTACTCCTGAAGATATACAGCATAGTTCACTTTCCGTTAGAGCATATTGTCATTATTTACCCTAGTAAATGTATCAGTACAAAAATATTGATGCAAAAGGAATCCTCTTCTTCCTTAATTATCCCTGGGTTTTGTTGTTTGTTTGTTTGTTTGTTTTTTGCTTTACCAAATAATTTACATGTATGTAAGTACTGCTACCTGAATTAATTGTGAGTTATTTGTTTTGTAGGTAACAACAGGAAGTATTCCAGTGAAGATGGCATCTGTGAAAATCCATCTTCCAGAACTAACCAGCAAAGACAACCCACTGATATATATAACTGCAGTTGACACGGATCAGGTGAAGAACTGAGCCATATACACTGCCGTGTTATGAGAGTTATCCAGCACTATGTACTTCAGCCTTCATAGTTTGGCTGAGATTTCTTTTTGACTCTTCCTCACGGATGGGAAAGAATGGGGGAGGACCACAACATCAACAGCATACTAGTCTAGTCCTTGGCAGATGCCAACTATCTGTGCAGTGCACAGCTCAGTTTTCATATCACCCTGGAACTCTTCAGCTAGGTTCTTCTCCAAGCTCCTCAGAGGGATATAGTAAAAATGGAATTTTTTGATCAGCACAAAACTTTCAGTATAATCTAGGAGGGAAAAAAATACCAAAAGAGCAGATTAATTCTGATGAAAAATATACTGTCTATTAGGCTCTAAATTATCCAGTATTATATAATTCAGAACCTATAATTTCACAGCTACCATGCCATCAGGAATACATAGTATTATGATGACTGTAAACTTCAGAGTATGCCAACCAATTTTAATTCTGCTGTCTCATTCCTAGGCCAGAGGTGTTACTTGTCAAGTTCAGATAAATCCACTGCAGATAGGAAAAAGACCTTACTCTGTGTCTTTCAAGAAAGAAAACTTCAGAGGTGTGAAAGAATTGGTGAGTTAAGAGCCAGGACATGGGTGCAGGGCTGACACTGCTGCGCCTGTGGGGATCGCTGTGGTGGCCATGGCATTCCTCACCTGCCACACAGGAGTGATGATCTCATGCACACTGCATCTACCTTAGAAGAAGTGCTGTGCATTCTTCACAGTGTGCATGCACTTAGCGCATGGGCACAGAACAGTAAAACTTTAACCTACATGTTAAAAGGCCCCACCTCGAGTACTGTGTCCAGTTTTGGGCCCCTCACTGCAAGAAAGACATTGAGGCCCTGGAGCGTGTTCAGAGGAGGGCGACAAAGCTGGTGAGGGGTCTGGAGCACAGGCCTTATGAGGAGCGGATGAGGGAGCTGGGATTGTTCAGTCTGGAGAAAAGGAGGCTCAGGGGAGATCTTATCGCTCTCTATAACTACCTGAAGGGAGGTTGTAGTGAGCTGGGGGTCGGCCTCTTCTCTCTTGTAACTAGTGACAGGACAAGGGGGAATGGCTTCCAGTTGTGCCAGGGGAGATTTAGGCTGGACATTAGGAAATACTACTTTTCTGAAAGAGTGGTCAGGCGCTGGAACGGGCTGCCCAGGGAGGTGGTTGAGTCACCGTCCCTGGAGGTGTTCAAGAAAAGTTTAGATATAGCGTTGGGAGACATGGTTTAGTGGGGTTGTTGGTGGTAGGTGGATGGTTGGACTGGATGATCTTGTAGGTCTTTTCCAACCTAGCTAATTCTATAATTCTATGAAAAGGCCATTACTTAAAGCATAATTTGTAATGCATGCTATTGTCTCTCCTTGCTGTTTTCCCTGGAAGAACTGTAAGAATGCGAAGTGCAGTACTATCATGTGCAAACTGGAAGACCTCATGCTGAAGGGAGAGTATTTTGTGAACGTGTCCACCCGGATCTGGAATGGTACCTTTGCTGTTGTGAGTACCTCTGGCGTATTCATGAAGTAACCAATACCCAAGTATTTTCTACTTCCTGATGCTTTACACAGTTCATCAACAAGACCTTTCCAATCTAAAAATATTATTTCATGTTATTGTGTTTTTCTGGATTGAAAACTTGAACCAAGAAGTAAAATAAGGAGAAAGGCTGCATAATGGAGCTGGTAACCTTAATTCCAGCAAAAAATCTAGGAAAATGCAGCAACAATGTAGATCTTCACAGCTGTAGAAAGCATCTTCTGCATCTGTTAAATTAATTTAAGGGAAACTATATCTCCACAAAATAAGGGAACAAAGTAGAGTGTAGTCATAGCCTGGAAAATAATATTGCTTTTAGCTTTTGAACATCATGGGCTACATAGAGATAATTTTAAGTCACATCAAAATATGAAAAGCCTATTAGCTCTGCCAGTTATTTTGTTAGAGAAGGCGTGGAAAACTTTTAATTGACATTTTGTTTTTATTAGAGTTGGCGCCAAGGAAACTGTCCTTGCTTAAAGAGCTACAGGATGCTTAAAAATATCCATCAATAATACCTTGACTTTCCCATTTTAAATCATCATCTGTCCTCCAAGACATTAATCATCCTGAATTACCAAACTTTTGAAAAGAGGCCATGTTGGCTTTTCAGCTAGGCACCCAACAAAGATGTCTTAGAGACCTAAGTTTGCACAGAGCATCAAGAACATGTCACAGTCTCATTACCCTGTCTGGCAAGTCTGATGCAGGTACTGACATTTAACAGCAGGATTGTTGTCAGCTTCAGCATTCAGCTCTTAAAAGGAAAAGGTCAGGCTGATAATGTAACATACTTATGCAAGTATGTGAAGAAAAGCATCTGCTTTGATGCTGAAGATGAAGATGGTGTTTTTTCAAATTGTCTGGGTCAAAAGCATTTGTTAATGCTGACAGATGTGCAGAAGGTGGAGACCGAGATAAAAGTTTTTACTCATACAAGACAGTGCCTAGAAACGATTTGTTTACCACTCAGAGATGAGAAGGGAAGATGGAAAGTGACAGTTTTCCTCTCATCTCCTATTTCGTTGTTTTCTATTTGACTGTCAGTGTTCAGAGCAAATACTCCTGCAAGCACCCAAAAATGCAAGTCATCAGCCTTGTCCAGGATGAGGACAGCAGACTTCCTGGTATGTTACCTGTTAAGCAAAGCAAAGAAAGATGTGTTTAGGAATCGGGAAGGTGCTTTGAATCACGCTTGGGTGGATTTCCAGGTATCCAGATTTGCAGGACAGCCAGCCATGGTGCAGGCATGCTGTATGCTGCGAAGATGGTCGATTCAATGCACACTGATGGCTGCGGGATCACAGTAGCTCATGCTCCCTGTGTCATACCCACCATACCTGAACCTACAGTGGTGGTAGGGTTTTCTGAACCAGAGAAATGGTTGAGGAGGCAAAAGGACAAAGCACTCACGGCATCTGAGATAGTTGGCAAGTAGTCCTACGAACCAGAAACTGCCTTCTGTGACACTGCAGGATTTGGGACCAGCTTGCTAGCAGGACATGGGAGGTGGCATGGGGATAAGAGCAGCACTGAGCTGGCAGTGTCAGCACAGCCGTGCTCCTCTGCCTCTGGATACTTTTGCAGAGGAAGTGGTATCTGGCACATGGTCTCTTTTCAAATGGGAACTGGCCTGGATTTTTGTCTTCTTTGTTTAAGCTGAGGACATGATGTCAGAATTTAAGCAGTGGAGAGGAACAGACAGTGGTAGGAAAAAATAAAGGAGGAAAACCAGAGAAGCTCTGGGTAGAGGTCATGGGAAAAAAAGAGAAAGAACATCCAGTTTCCACTTCTTTCAAAAGCCAGAGAGATTTCTGCCTTTTTCACTGCTATATTTTTCTCATCTCTTCCTAGCTATCAACAGTGACAGCTTTGAAATAACTATAAAAATAATTGAATTCTTCTATTGCATTTGGTCTGTTAAAAAAAAAAAGAAGTGTGGGGGGGAGTTCTGCAGTTTTACTGCTAATAAATAAAATTAGCAAAATTAAGAAATTAAGTCAGGATTACATAATTGCTTTCATAGATGCATTATCTTAGGACAAATAAAAAGAAAGGTCATTTTAATTTTCTTAATACTGTGAATTTCTTATGATTCTGAAGACTTCTGAAGAGTTAAAAATGACTCTTTAGGATGTCTGTATTCTAACTGAGTTGTCCTGTAACAGAGCTTTACAATTTTTGTTAATCTTCTCTTTCAGTCCACTTTCCCGACATTGCAACTCTTTGCTGAGGCAGAAATCAACACACATAATACTGACTTATTTATAATTGGAGAAAATACTCTAACTGTAAGTTATGAATAATTAGATTTTTTTTTAATTTCTCTTTTACTGAATTAAACCAATGATACCAATTTTCAGTGTAATTTAGAAGTACATAGCAAATGTCAAGCTCTTATGACATGTAAGTATGTTGAACTAATGTATCCTTTTGGCTATATACAAACTCCCATAAGTTACAAAAACATTTTAATTTCATCTGACTGCTACCTAAACCAGAGTTAAAATCTTCAGATTTTGAAAAGATTGTAGAACTCTCAGCAAAACTCAGTTAAAGACTTAGGAATTTCATTTAGCCTCCTGTACATGAAAAGATCAAACTTTGGACTTCTTTCTCCAACAGAATTAATTGCTGTAGATAAATAAGCTCTCAGAAGTGTTTTAGCAAATCTAATTTATAGTCTTACTTCTATAACTGTATTTGGTTTGAAGCCTACTTAATAGCCTCTTCCCCTGTGAGAAGACTTGGCAAACGTGCCAGCTGGTAAAGGTCAGTGTACCATACACTCTCCTTGGGCAAACAGTTCCCTTTGCTACTTCATGTTGGAGCCAGTATCCAGCATTGCACACATAGTTTGGCAGGCCAGAAGTGGTGGCCACTCTCTGCCCCTTCACACTTCCTTTGGAATGGGACCATGCAGTGGCCATCTGAGTTTGTTTCCAACTTAAATTGCTATTTTGGAAAAGCAGCTGGAGTGGTAGGATTTGTCCAACTTAGTATCTACATTAGAAATCCATATAATAGCACTCCTATAAACCCTTATCAGTAGAAAGAATAGATATATTTGAGGTGCAATTAATCACATCTTAAAGGTGATAAAAATAGGCAAGGTGAACTATGCCCTAAAATAAGGCCTGTCTTTTTCCGTTGGAAGCCAAGGGCTATACTGTAGGAAGTGAATTCCAACCATACAAACTGAATGTAGAAATGCCATTGGCTTCTAAAAATTTGGATGTGTTGGATTACTATGTAGTCAAATTAATTAATATTACCTTGTGATGTTATGTGGAGAAACTACTTGATACTTTTGCGTAAAAGCTTTCAGATTTTTTCCACACTGGGAAGGACTGCCAGCTGGAGGACAGAATGTTAACCTGCTATAATCATCATTATGGCTACTCTATTAGAGAATACATAAAGCCAGCCTGCCTCAGTGAATTGAATACATAAAGCCACACCTAACACAACAGTAGAGCTTTCCAGAAGAAATGACTTAAATCACTGAGATGTCAGCTCAGTGCAAGTTTCCCAGAAAGCTTAAGATTAAATTACACCAGACAAATGCACTGAGCAAGCAACCCTGAAAAAGTAAACTGACATGACTGCTTTTATCATGTTTCAGGAAGGAAAAAAAAATCTTCATGCTAAACTCATGTCGTTCCAAAGATCTGACAGTTCATAAATTTTACAGCAGTATCTCCCTGAGCCTCTACATTATATGTAACCAGATAGCTGGTCACACGCAATCCAACTAGATAGAGTATCACCTGAAAATGAACTTCCAGACACTGTATGCTGTTCTGTGAGCTCTCTGGTATTTCTTGGGAAGCACAGATGTCCTAGAAGTACTCCTGTTTGACCTCTGTGTCTTACTGCAAATTCTTGAAGCTAACTCAGGAGAACACAGATTAACACTAGAAGATCTAACGATTAATATTGTTTCCTGCGGCTGCCCACTGCACAGAATGGGGTCTGAAAACACTCAGTTGGAAGTAGTCCTTCTCTAATTGATGCAGCTGAAGACTGTTTTGAATAAATGAGGCTGTAAGCACAGCTATTCCCAGCCTGTATGTCAGTATCTCTGGTTTACCTAGTAGCAGGGTGTCCATGCTCTGGGAGACAACTCTGAAAGTACCCTCGTTACTGGAAAGGCAGAAAGATGACATGAAGAGATTGTTTCTCTGCCTGTCGTATGTGGCCAAGAGTGATGAGGGTACTTGATCTTTAACTGTCCAGTGCTACTGTGGTGGAAGCAGGTGCCTGTGGACCACAGTGAAAGAGTTGCCATTGCCTGATGTGTTCCAGTCACTTATCTTGGCATGCGTGCAGCACAGCTATCCTTAATAAGTACTTGGTTTACAAATCCTGCTTTACGTGCTGTTAACATTAACCCCTAACACATCTCTCTACTTTCAGGTCCCAGTTACAATAATAAAGCCAGATGAAAAAGCTGAGGTACCAATTGGTGTTGTCATTGGCAGTATATTGGCTGGACTCCTCTTGCTGTTAGTACTGGTTGCTGTTTTATGGAAAGTAAGTAGGTGTTTATATTTGTAAAAAGAAAAGCAGAAAGGAATAAGTACGTTTGGGCTGTTTTCTTTGGAACCTCTCTTCACTGGTGCTGAACAAAACTGCATACACAGTTTAGTAGTAAGAATAATACTGCATTGGCTTTACACTCTTGATGGGAGCTTTTAAAATCAAAATTCTGAAGTGAATCACCATAGACATGGGCAACGTGAAAATGATAAATGTGCTGCCAGTGCCTTAAAATGAGGGCAGCAGCATTTCTGTCTCCCTCCCCTTCTCCCTCCACAGCTCACCAACTGTATTTTCAGTGGGCAAGTCTGGGGAATAGAAGCAAGGAGAGGATATACACTGAATAGGCAGAAAGAATAGGGGGTGATGGCAAAAAGTGATTTACAAAGGATACCTAGATAAGAGGGAGGGAAAAGCTTTTGCATGTTCCCAGAGCACTGGTTCTTGGGGGACACCCTGGCACACTAAGACAGCCTAGATTTCTCTGTATCTTAGCAGGGAGACAACTGACTGCTCAGCACTGCTATTTGGGCATTTGTTTTCTCAGGCAGGAAATTAAGGCCCAGCTTCTATCACTCTACAGTTAGGAATCATCTACAGATCAAACACCCCATGTGTGTGCCTGCAGACATTGTGCATTTCTTCCATTGCAGTATTTAGCTTAACCTAGAAATACAAATACTGATGACTGATTGTAACATGGTGTTATTTCCATACTCCTCACAGCTTGGCTTCTTCAAAAGACAGTATGAAAAAATGACACAGGATATAGAAGATATCGATGAAATTACAGAACTCACAAAAGACAAAGACTGAAGAAGTGTTACGTGTATAAAGAGAGGAGATCTGAGCCACCAATAGAAATTGTGATCCAATCAGTTCTTCAGCTGGAGTGCCTTAAAGCTTAATAACATTTAAACATTTTTAATTAAGGTGTTTTTTTATAGATAAAAATATTTTACAGATTCTGCTCTATTATAAGAGTAACTGCAGGACAGTTTGTTGGTTTTGTTTTTTTTCAGAAGTGATTTATAGTGCCTTTTCTTGTGTATTTTTGCCTTTCAAACAACTTAGCCCTTAGAACTGGCAGGTCCGGAGTTTACAGTAACATTTTGTGCCAGCAACACTTCTCCTGATCCACTGCAGAGTGAAACAGAACAATTTATTTCAGATTATTGTGGAACAGCATCAGTTCGTAATTCAGTTGACAAGTACCATATGTGTAAAGGACACTTTCTATTAAGTTGATGATGAATGTGTGGTGAATACTGCTTCCAGACTGGGAGAAGAAAACTCATTTTTTCATTGACTAGCTCCATCCTTATTGTTTTACAGAAATTATTTGTACAAGCAAACCTTTGTCTTAACTAATCTGTGAAGTGGGAACTATGTAAGAAGACATCTATCTGTGTGCTACAGGACAACTGGATGGGCATACTGTTCCAAAAGGTCACCATTTCCTTGCACTAAGATCACAAATTACTGAAGTGTACTGTTTTTGGAAAATACTGCCAAATGATACATGTAACTGTCTTCTGAATACTGTCTCTGAGAAGAAAATAAGAATTTAATAACCACTTACACCATGTTCTCTGTCATGTTATGACTGGCTTTCAAATTTCATCTGGAGAAGAACTACCAATACTATTACACTGCGCTTTACGTGTGCAGGCCACCTGACATCAGTTTAGCTTTTGACATAAATAGAGAACAGAGTCAAAGACTTGACCTTAATTCTGTACTGGAACATTTTGCAATAGTAAGAGCATGAAGTTAGCTAAAGGGGATATGACTGAGGTGGTATGCACATGTTAGGACAGAAGACAGAGAAGAGCTAAAGCTCTATAAATTCCAAACTGCACTTGTTTCTTTAGCATCTCAGTGCCCTCCTGGAGACCAAAGTTCAGTGTGACCTACTTACCTGTCATTTTTTTTATTTGGTTCCATGTCTTCATGTCTTGAAGTTAGCTTATATTTTACATAGTAAAGTACTGTAAAGCTCTGCAGGAACTCTGAGCACAGTTGGGTCTTTGTGTAAGTTACACACCTCAAATTTATCACATGCTGCCCAGTTTAACTGATAGATCAGTCAGAAGGCCCTGTAAGACTGGTGACAGTCAGGGGATTTGGCCTTTTGTCTGCCTTTCACTCTCATAGCTGGTGGTTACTTAAATGCAGTTTTGACAGAAGATGCGTGTGTTGTCTTTATGGATGCTGCCGTGTAACTAAGATTGTTTCTGACTTGATGTGATTTACTTGAAGAGTTGAACATTTACATGTGCCTGACACAGAACCTGAAGTTATGTTTTCTTTCCCCAAAAACTAGTTTGTAAATACAGTTAGGCACTTCTAGAATTATTTTCTGAAGGACGTTTAAAAAATTACATTTGAGCATGTTTGGAAATTTTATTCAGTCTTTCTTTTTTAGATCACTAAAGATTAATTAGTCATGAGCCAATCATTTCTTTGGCAAATAACAGCTTCATTTGCAGTGACAGCTGGATTGTTCCCAGTATAATTGTATGTGTTTGGGATTTATTTTGTATCTATGAAAGGTTACACATTTGTTCAGGTTTTTTAACAGTCTGTAAAACAGTCTGGATTCTGATCTCGACTGTCAGACAAGATTGTTGCCATTAGCTGAGTTTGTGACCAAAACAATTATTTTAAAATTTTAAAAAAAGCCATTGTACAAACCTGAAGAATATGGTCCTGACTTAGAGTTATGAACCCTGCAAGAAAAAGCTCTAAAAGTAAAGATAAAAAATTGTCTGTCTCAATTACTGTATGAAGTTGTAAGGAAGAGAATCCTACACCTACATGTGCGAGAAGCTTCTACATAACTAGGATCATATAATCCAGGCCGTAGGAGGAATGTCACAACAAAGTAGATAGTAGCATCTTTCATTTCTCATGCTGCTTGTACCAGAAATGACGCAGGCAATGAGCCAGACTTCCTTCTTCGACCACAGGTGTGAGATACAGGTTAATATCTGACACCCAACTTCTTGCTTATTTAACAGTTCATTAATAGGACAGCAATGATTCAGTTCATTAGTCTACACTGGGTTTTATTTTGTCCCAGACAACAGGAGTCCTCTCAATCCTGGGAATAATACTTTCCCTGAAATAAAGGGAAGGCATAGCAGTGTGTAAGGTTTTCTATCCTAACCACTTACAGTTACTAGTTTTATTTTTCCTTTATG
This sequence comes from Numida meleagris, assembly GCF_002078875.1. Lineage (NCBI taxonomy): Eukaryota > Metazoa > Chordata > Aves > Galliformes > Numididae > Numida > Numida meleagris. The sequence goes on from NC_034438.1 coordinate 16,168,826, forward strand.
ATTAATACTTACATGGCTAGTTCAGTTTTTGTAATGAGTGACTTTACTGCACTTTTAAGTTAAGTTGGCACAGCCACAAATAATGCTGGAAATATTATGTATATTTTGTATTATGGATTTTTTAGTTTTACTTTTTTAAAAAAGAGCATGTTGCAAATGAAATAATATTCAAAATGTTCGACTTCAGCACACGCTTCTATTTGTGCTTGCAGCAGAGAAGTCAGGAACACTTTCAACAATCTCAAGCTATATCTGATCTTAGTCTTGAATCTAGCTGCTGACTTCTTGAAGTACTAGAATCAAGTCTAAACTCAGAGTTAGCTTCATACGAGACTACATATAGATTTGGGATGGATGAGAGAGTTTATAAGCAAACAGACTTCTGAAAACTAGTGTGTAAGCTCTCTGGGAGCAGGGATCGTATCTCTGTGGTCCTACCTGAAGGCCTAATAGCATTATTATAATAAAAACAAGAATACTACTGAACACAGACTCATTTATTTTTATACAGCACACTAACAAGAAGAAATGCTACTGAAAAAGCACTGCATAAAATGGGGTCAAAGATGTCATTATTCCAGTAGCACATAGCAAAAAACCCTAAGGTGATTACTCTGCAAGGTATAGAAAGAAGCTGCACTTAAAATCTTTTAGGTTATAGTTACTAGTATTAGGCTACCAGTAAGCTACATTGTAGTACAACTCAGTTCACATTTGTGCAAAATATCTATACTTTGATAGCTCTGAGTGCAGCTACCTTACCAGGGCCAGGCCTTCCTATATGCATATGATTATCTTTTATGGCATCTAAAATTACACCATATTCTCCCTCAAAGTAGCAGAAATCAAATTTTTAAAACAGAATAGCTATCAAAATATATCAGGATGCTAATTTTTGTAACATGATTCCTATGATAAGACTGTGGTTTGTTCTTGGTTTTCTGGACCAAAAAAATGACAGTCCTAAGATATTAAAAGTAACACTTCTCATTTATAGTCATCCACCTATTTTTAACTCTTTCTTCAAGTACCTCTGCAAGACAGCACTTAATGGAAAAGCCCCAAAATGAGTTTTCAGAGCTTAGGGCAGAGTTACTTTCATTGTATTCCATTAACAGTTAGTTTTAGTAGTACTTGAAGGCAGCTTATAAACAGGAGGAAGACTGACTTTTTACATACATAGTGATAGGACAAAGGGAAATGGCTTTAAACTAAAAGAGGAGAGATTCAAATCAGATGTTAGGCAGAAATTATTTTCTCAGAACGTGGTAAGGCACTGGTACAGGCTGCCCAGAGAAGTTAATGTATGCCCCATGTTGGATGGGGCCCTGGGCAACCTGATCTGGTGGGTGGGAACTCTGCCCAGGGCAGGGGGATGGAATTACATGGTGTTTAAGGACCCTTCCAACCTATGCCATTCTATGACTAGATTGTGAAGGAGAAATTCCCTGAACAGCTACAGGCAAAGTGAGCTGAAAGAAAAGCCAGTTTAGTTTAAACTTGAGTAACTTAAAGGCCTCATTACTGAGTACAACAGTGGTAGTTTCATGGATTACAGAAGCGACCGCCTGTATTTTGCAGCAGATGGAGCCCAGCATAGTGCAGCTGTGCTCCCAGGCAGCTGCCCGCACACACATCTGTCCCTCTGCTGCCATCTCCTGGGTAGGTGCTTCTTCCATCTGTTGCATTTTCACATTGTGTTTTCACAGTATTCATCATTCTGAGCTTCTCTTGTGAACAGAACAAAATGAAACCTTTTGAGGCAGGAAACTTAAACATACGCAATGCTGATGTACAGACAAAGGGTACAGTGTACTTAAATACTGCCAGTCAAATCCAAGACATTTCAGAAAGACAAATTCTCATTCTGGAGACACATTCTTCACTCCCAGCATACCCTTTGTTGTGCAGGTCACTATGCAAGTCACAGATTTACCCTTTGGTTTACAGTGTCTTGTCCCAGGAACATCCATCTCCACCCACATCTCTACAGCATACCGTGACACAGCTGGAAGAGCAGCAGTGAGGTGGGATTACCTTCACTTATAGCCAAATCAGAGAAAAAGCTGGACTCATCCCAGAAAACTAGGTCTGCATTTATACTGCTCTGTTGTCCAGCTCACTGTCATCAGAACACTAGGTAGTTTTCACCCAGCAGCCTAGTTCTGTGAAACCAGGACGTGTGCAGCTACATCTTTCCCTGACATGCAGTCAAGCAGCTGATGTTCGTCTCCAGGCCGGGAAATTTGGAAGCAATTCTGGTTTGCTCTAGACATAGCCTCAGGCAGCTATCTTAGAGAAGAGTAATTTGCCATCTTAAAATAATATCTTCCTAGCAGAGAGCGTAGCACTACAGAGGGAGTCTGAACAAAGAGCTCAGAATATGTATTTACATTTCAGTAAGAAACATTTTACCTCTATGCACATCATCCCTCCTAGAGGCTTTTCCATTTCGCTTTCAGATGCCAGCTGAAGAACCCAAAGTTACACAATACTGATGCATCATTGTTCTAGAACAAAGCAATACTTGCCTCATGCACAGCTAGGGACACAAAATGACATTTCATTGTTTTGACCATGGCAGCATACACACATTGTAGCGCTCCGTCGTGACTCAGTACAACATCTCTTCCATTCATTGTTCCTGGTCACTGCAGGGAAGTACACCATTATTCTTTCTCTTCTTTTCTGCACCCTACTTCCCAGCCGCATTGCTGGAGGAGAAGGTGCACTTAAGGTCACCCTGGACAAATCCTCGAAGAGACTGCAGCACCAGAGAAGTACTACAGCAACAGAGTGATTACACAGGAACTGCCCTCAATCACTGGACTCAATGATCTTGAATATCTTTTCCAACCTAGATCATCCCATGGTTCTCTGAATCTGTAGAGCTCCAAGTACAATTTAACTCTTCTAAATATCAGTTTTCCTGCATCAAAGCACAGCTCAAGCATGTTAGCATTGTACAGGCTTTACTTCTTTCATAAACCTTACATCACAAGGCAAGCTAGCCATTTGCTCGAAATTAATCAGCTGCGTGGTAATAGCAAACAAATGAATGTGTAAAAATTAATACAAAAAACTGGAAACTGTGTATTTGATTGTTTTTATTGGTTTTCGGTGGGTTTTTTGTTTGTTTTTTGTTTTTTAGGGTTTTTTTAAGAACAAAAAGAATTACTTGTCTGAAGAAGTGATCTGTAGTCAGGATTCCATACAATTCCCAGAAAAAATGGCACTCAAATTAAAAGAGGGCTTCTCTCCAACATCCAAAGCAAAGGAAAATGCAACCTTTAACTTATTCAGCTCTGCCTAGATAATACAGCCCACATGGTTTGGAGGCTGTGTATATGCATGCATACAAAGAGCAGCTACTGTCCTTCAGAGGAAGAACTCACTTCCATACAGGGAAAGTGCAGGAGTAAGCTGTAAGGCTTTAACCAGTTTAGCCATGCCTTTACCTGAAGTTGTGTGCTTTACTGGGGTTTATCTAACCTGGTACAGTAACCATCACTAAGCATTAAAAATGACTGACATCACTGGGGAAAAAAGATCACTGCCTATTTTTCCAGTTCGATTTTGTGTTGCTAGCAGCTGTGAAGACTTTTATTGCAGACACAATGAAATGGATTTATACAGCTGAGGTTGAAGTATTGTGTTATGAAATGATATTTAAGCTTCAGCAAATGATTTTACTTATCTTAACCTTATTCCCCTTTTCTTATACCTATCTTCTCTACATTGATAATGATTAGATAAATCTGCCGTTGGTCATTAGTAAAAATGCCATACACGATGGCACCTTGAACTTTGAGCATCTACTATACTTTGTAGTACAGAATAATAACATAAATAAAATTATCTTACTCAGACAAGCAGCCTATTGTCTACAGTGGAAGAACAAGAATGCTATGTCTGTCCTTGTCTCTTAAGTTGCAAAACATTACAAGAGAAAAACTATTAAAAAATGTGAATTTAAAGGCATATATAAGCTACAAATTCCTTTCAACTTACGTATGCAATGGATTTAGCTTTTCTTTGAACAGCTAATCCATTCTGTTGACTTTGCATCCTAACCTAAGGTTAAACTACTAAAGCTAATTAAACTTATTCTTAAGGATTTTTTTTTCCATGCAGAACCACAAAATTACACAGCCAAAAAAATTTCTTCAAAATTCATCATATCTAGACATCATTAGTAAGTACAGGTTTATGTGCTATTGCTAATGCAAGTTTTTTGCTGGCAGAGTATTAGATCTAATTTTGAATCAAGGTCAGTTCATATATCTTTAATGTAAAGGACTTGTGGTATCAGCTGCACTTTTCTGTGAGACACAGCTATTGGAAGGCAACCACTACTAAAAAGTTAATAACACTGCGGTACAGTTTATATTTTCTTCTGTGTCTGTACAGAGAAGAAAAACCATTAATCTACTATAAGATGCTTCCATGTTGCAAGAACGTTAGAATAGCATAAAGTGCAAACTGACTCTGCATTCATATAAAAAAAATCCTGATTTTAAGACTAAAAAAAAAATTCCAATTGTCCTGTTGTGACCTCCCATGAAAACAGCAAACAAATACCACAAATACAGAAGCATTAAGGCAGTATATATCACAGAGGACTAAATGTTTTGCAACCATGAATTTTAGGGAAGATAGTTCTAAAAACTGATTCCATGTTAAAAACTACACAAAGATGATTTCAAAGGATACAAGAACACCTGAAAATCCTAACTATTGCCCATTCATTTCATATAGTCCCAAATAAATTATTCAGATTGAAATACCTATTACAACTACTTAAAATCATATAGATTCTATGTAAGAACAACTCAGAGCTAAACCAGTACGCTCATTAGGAGCAGTAGCACTTTATTTATAAAAGAATAGTTATTTTTCTGAATTTGTCCAAAAGCATTCCTTGTTTTCTTTCCAAGAATATTCATCCTCATAAATCTCCTGTGAATATAAACAAAGAATGGGAAATATTGTGGGAGTCTGCTGCATACAGTCACAAGCCAGGCCAAACAATTCAACAGCCATCCTGCTATCATTTGTTGACCACATTAGGACTACACAGAACTTAGATGGCAAACAGAAAAGGGGGGAACATCTTTAGAAAACACTGACTTACATGTGGGCAGATACTGACCATGGAGCTGAACCCACCCATTTAGAAGGCTTTATCTATGCTGAAGTCACTTAAGGAAAGAGATCAAGAAGAAAGGATGCAGAAGCTGTACAGTACATAGCACTTGTGTCTGAAACACTACCCTTTTTGCATGATGCCATGTTAACCTACCATACCATCATTTTTAGGAATGAGTGTATTTAAATGTATAGAAAATGTCAGTGTCAAAAAAAAAAATTAAAATGACACCAATACTCAAAATACAGTATTGCATCTCCAGGATAGAGTGAACTACCCAGAAGCAGTCCTGTCCCAAGCAGCAAATTCAGCAGGGCTGTGAGCCCAATTATTCCTTCTGGAACCACAGTCTCCTGAAGGAGGTGTCAGAAAAGTGGTGATACTGAAGATAGTATTCTACACTGAGCAGTAACTCAGAGAACTACATGCTAAGTGTGGACTGTAAGAGAAGGCAGAGATAATGTTTATTAATTGCATGCAATACTGTGGTTATGTAATGTGGCTCTTTCTAGACTTAAGCTGTTTTCTACACGCATGGCTGTGTTCCCATATGAGCTTTGGGACCACTGAATATTCCTTCATTGTGTGCTGTTGCTATGCTTATGTGTGCTGCTGCTTAATCCTTTGTGCTTATCAATGGCCACAGAGATGAGAGAAAAACAGAAATGCCGTCCAAGAGAAGGCACGTTCGAAGTTCTTCCACTAGTCTGTGCAGAACCAAACTTTGCCACTCAGAAGAGAAGAGCTCAAGACTCCCTCACTCTGACCCCAAGAAGGTGTTAAGAGGAAGAGGAGCTGGGAGGTGCAAGCAAGGGAGGGTCTTTTTGGTACCTACATGCCACATGCAGGCCTGGCTGCATTAAAGGAAACTCACTGGTGCTAGAAAAAAGCATCTCTTCAGGAGCAACTGCTGCCCATAATGCTACAGCTCTTTCCCTAAGAGCCAGCAGCAGCCTCCAGTTGAGCTAAGATTATTGCACAGGCTAGAACCAACTTCGTCCCAAACATACCTTTTTCCATATTGGGACGAATGCTTTTAAAGTGTTGATGCAGTGTGTTACAGCTTCAAGGGATTCTGCTCTGTGTGGAGATGAGACTGCAATAATTACACTTGCCTCTGTTATTGGAACCACACTAGGGAGAGAGGAACAACAGAAGCTTTAGCTAATGCTTAACATCTAGAGCACCCAAAAGTTGTAGCCATGTCACATCAGTATTCTGGCCACATGCTCTCCTGACTCATTCACACTGAGCAAGTGTCAAGCGATGGTCCAAAAGATTATGCACATTTAAAGAGAAAGAAAACCACAACCAAAATCAGCATCAGATGTAGGAATTCCATGCTTTAGAATAAATAAAACCACCAGTCACAGGCTTTTTTTTCCCTCCATTCCTTCTTCTTTTTTAAAAAAAAGTTTATGGAATTAAAAGAGGAAAATTACTTCTTGCAACAAAGGAAACTCTCTGGAAGTTGGGCTTAATTATGAAGAACAACAGGTCTGGAGCAGGAAACCAACTGAAAATCTGAGAAATTCTTATGCAAACTGAGATGATATGTAAGAAAAGAAGTTATGTATCTCAAAGTATACAGATTTTGCAACAAAACTTTAGTTTTTCCAAATGCTGATTTCAAAGTATGTTTCTTTTTCTATTTGGTGTGTCGTTTTTACCAAACTAAGCCAACAGAAGTTGCGCAGGTTTTGTCCTACTCCTCACAAGGGTAGTATTCCCAATAGCTGCCTCCTAACCCTCCCTATATAGCAAGACTCCAATGGCAAACAGCTCAGAGAAAAATCTAAGCTTAATGACTCTGAGTTGCTCTTCAGAGAGAATTCCTGTCTCTGTTGACGGTAGAAGAAATCCAAAGAAACTACCCCTCAGAGTTAATACTAACTGTGATGGCATTCTAAGCTCTTTCTCCTGAAAAAAAAAAAAAGGAAACAAATATTTGCAACACACAGTGCAAACCCTGCTAATTTCAGCCAGAAATCTGATGAACAGTGAAGGCTTAGGACTATATTAAACACTAGTATTACACGGTTTATACCCAATAAAAAAATGTGTATCCAACGCAAGGAAAATCAAGAGGTATTCTTACAAGCATGACTGGCAATTACCATGCCTTTCTTTCAACCTCATATCATAATGTTTTAGGTTCCGCTACTTAAATCCGACAAGAAAAAAGAAGTGACATTTTGCAGCAGTGAAAGAGAGCTTCATAAACATAACAGTCTACTCTTTCCTGCAAGGAAATATTAACCTCTTTTCTCCAATCTCAAACCTTTACAACAGGATTGAGGTTTCTGATGGCTCAACATAGATTCCAGCAACTACTACTAAGAAAAATATTTTGAAAAACAAGACTTTATTTCTGAAACATAGTTCTTTAGTGATAGCAGGATCCAGTAGTGAGCTTTGATGCATTACAGCTTTTATAGAATTCTGCACAACCGTGAAGTATGCAAGAATCATACAAGGATTAACACACCATTTGAAGAAGAACGTGGTCTGTCCATACATACCCAAGTCTATGATGCATTGCAATATGTTTGACTGATGGCCATTTCTGTCTAACATCTCTGCAGATTTTCTTTATTTCCATCTCTGCCATTGAAGTATATGCTTCATACTCTAAGCGAATCACTTTTTTCCCTTCAAAATTATTTCTCGTAGTACCTAAACACAAATGAGTTATAAAAGGAAAGCAACAATAAAAATGGAGTAAAACTCAGGACCTCCCACTGAGGCCAAGGACAGCACTGTGTAAACACAAATGACCTCCTCTAGTTACAGCTATATAAAGAGATTCTTCAAACAAGAGAAATCTTTAATATATGAGGAAGAATTCAGCCTACAGGTTACAAAAATATACAGTCTGTAGTGCTCAAAGCTGGGACATCTTTTGTGTTACTTGATTCAAACGCTTAGTACCTAAAAGCCCAGAGGGACTCAGGTTTGAGCAAAAAAACAGTTTGAAGATCTGTACCATACACATTAAACAACAGGATGGAGCCAGTAACCTTAACCTGCACCAGCCCACTCGTAGAAAGAGACTTTGTCTTCAAGCAAGATCTGAGTTGCAGCAGTTTTCACACAGGTGAGGACCTGTGTTTTATTGAAGAGCCACTACTTCCCACCTTGAATAAACTGTGTCCAAGGGAACAGAAGAGCAACTTCCAAGCAGGACTGTCCTCCAGCACTGCTGTTCTGTTCAGTCCCAGGACAGCCACACCAGCAGGGAAGCTTCTCAACACTCAGTCCCAATGCAACTGTTTAAGAGTTGCCATGGTCTTGTTCTAAATAATTCAGAATGAGTTTTCTAAATGTCCTGGGTTGAGTCCAGAAATGTATTTATCTGAGAAGCATGAGTTTGGGGTGTGGGACAAGCTGCGTTCTATTTATTAAACTATTAACACATCCAGAAAACCAGCTCTGAAACATTAGACTCACCAATGAACAGAGACACTGCCCCACAGCATGGTGAAATGACCAGTTCTGACACTTCATCTACAGACAGCTTTTCAGACTTGAGCATGACAAAATCTTTTGGCACATCTTCTCTTTCATCCATGGCTCACTAGAAGGACTAAAACCAAACAGATCCTGTTGTTGTTTTTGGCAGTACTAGCATTTGCCAATTGCCTTTTATCCCACACTGATGCCCCAATTTGTTCAGAAAACATGTACTATCTTCTTACTCACCCCAAGAGACCAGTCTCCATGGCAAATTCACTTCTCAGCAGACTTGCTGAGAGAATATTAAGTGCAAATACCATGGGAAGGTCTCTTTCTAATGCACATGGGCTCCTGCCTTGCAGGAAAGGCTGGTGCAGTAAGATAAAACAAGAACTAGTTCAAGGTTCAGCTCAACAGTACAACCTACTACCATAGACTACTATTGTAGCAAATTCGTGGTAAAACTATCAGCCCATTCTTTCTGTCTTACCCTAAAATCAAACACAGATTGAACAGTTTAAACTAGAGATTTTTGCACTCTAATTCAAAGTTTAATATGCTCTCCAGGACATTTAAGTCTTCATCCTATCAGTCTGTTTCAGTGACACTGGTGTCACTTCTAACTGCTTTGTGTAGACATCAGTTACCACTCCATCTAAGGATGGGGAGGAAAATAAGCGGACTGAGCAGCAGCAATGGAATAAGCTGCACTTGAAAGCATGAATCTGTGCTAAGGACATCTGACCCTTTGACAGCCACAAAAAAAAGTGTTTTTTTAATTAGCAATCAATTCTTCTTCTGTAACATCCTTTCTGTTAAAAAGTGGCAGGACAGTTATCGTTATTATCTTACTTATGCAAGCTGGATACCTACTGACAGCCAGAAAAAAAAACTACCAATGCATAATAAGACCTAAAAACAAAAACGAAACAATGCCTGACCTCATTGTCAATTTTCTTCCATTTACTTATGTATGCTAATTGTTTATTCATGCAACAGCTTATAGTTTCTGGTCAGCACAACAATTCTCTCCAGCAGGAAACACAAGTTATGCTCTCTCCAAAGAGTACCAGATGCAGATGGAGATAATTGGACACCACATTTCTGGATCTAAACACAAAAACTTTATAGGAAGATTGTACAGAATCCATCAGATACTTCAACATAGGATGGTCCTCCATAGGTCATGAAGCAAGAAGTGATACCTACCTTACAGAACTTCCACAGATTCAGCCTCCACTAATTGGTGGGATGATGGCAACTTCGTCTCCTGTCTCCAGGACCAGAAGCTGATCTCCAAGAAGCACGTACTCCTGCCGAACAGCAAAAACCACTTGATCCCGGATGACAGCAAGCCTGAAGGGGATTGGCAGGAACACAAATAGGTTTCTAAATAGAGTGTTTACATTCAACTGTGAGATTTCGTTAGACAAGAAACTGATACACAATCTAGGGCAGCTGAGGTAAACGCTGCTGAGATTTAAGCAACTCTCTTCCGATATAGTTCTAAGAATACCATACATTATAAGCACCCACCTCCTGCTCATTGACTTTTTTGTTGGAGCTAGGGAGAAACCAATTAAAGACAAATTTCAGAAGTCAGGGTTTGTCACTGGATTTTATCAAAATCAACTAGTGTAAGCCAGACCCACTTTAGAAGCTTCTAATTAACTAGGTAACTCAAGAACATACAAACTATCCCATTTGGGATTAAAAGGAAATGTTCCCCCAGTTCAGCGTGTCTGCTCTGCACAGCAATTTTGTCAAGAACACCATTCCTCAACACCTTTTGTTTCTTAAGATCTCATGAAGATTCAGTGGTCAGACTGTCCTGTAACCTCACAAATGTCACAAGACCAAAAAGGCTTTTGGTCTTTTGTACTTACAGATCTGAAGTCTGCTATTGATAAGGGTGACAACACTGCTAAGAAGGCAGACAAGGGTGTGTTTTTCTGCAGATTCTGTTTGTATTTGTTGGCCTTCACATCTGTGAGATATTGGTGTGAGAGTCCACAGCTCTGGAAACCATGAAACAAGGGGTTGCTTCCACAACAAAGTGCAATCACACAGTGAGTATGAGGACAACACCACTGAGACACCAGAAAATCATGCCAACATTTTACTTTAGCAGATGCAGCATAATAACTGTATTGTTTGAGAGTACGGAATCTGGCACGGATAGTGGAGAGCTGCATTGCCTAGAAACAGGCAGGCATGCCAAAAAGGGTACATGTAAAATTCAACTTATTTCCTACCAGCCAGCTTGACAAAAGTAGGCAAGGCACTGTCTGAGCAAAAATCAGTAGCGCTGACTTAGAGGACAGTCTGAAGGGAGGGACTGTACGAAAGTAAAGCAAGTCACTAAAGAACAGACTGCAATTACAGAACTGAAGTGCCCATTAAAAGGATGGTTTCTAATTAATGTCACTTGCAAGTTAATTCACTGGGGAAAATGGATGGAACAGAAGAGCATTGTCAAGTCTGCTCAAGCTGCAGTTTGCATATCCATTAGCAACGTGAATAGAAGTCTGTGGTCAGTGCCCCACAGTTATGTTGAGTTTTTCCAGAAAAGCTAGGAACAGAAGCATTTTCCAAGAAGGCTGCTGTGAAGTCCATGTGCACATGCAAAATATAGGACTCCAAGTCATCTTTCACAACAGGGTGAAGTTGACAACCTGTGGCAAACCGCCAAAGGTGCTAATGCTTCTGATATCAAATAGAATAATATGTTGCAAAGTAAAATAGACCCATTCCTCACTTCTTCCTCTTTTAAAACTTGGTTGGAGCTTCTCCTTTGGAAACAGTCGCCATTACTAATTTTTTATTTTTTTTCCTCATAGCCTTTGAGCTCAAACACAGAAGCATTGAGCACAAAGGAAGACTTTAGAACCTAGAGCCAAAATTATGGAAATCCTGGTGCATTCAGCAGTAACTCCTAACCTCTGATATGCCTTACATTTTAATTCTTTTTGGCTAAATGATGCATCTGATCTGATGATCTGCATCTGATTTATTCTCAGTAGGCCCAAGCACGCTCCTCAGCCTTAACCTATGAGGGCATTCCTGCTGCCACTCCCAAAAATCACAGGACAAGACTCCCTATGAAATCCAATCAACAGTGCCTTTTTTACCCCAATCAAAAGAGACTGAAAACAGCTGAGCCTATTTTTTGTGTAACAGTTGTTTGGCAAGAAGCTAGGGCCAGGGTTTCAGCTCCCTTCTTCACCTGCCTTCCAGAGACTGCCATAAACTCCAATTACAGTTCAGCGTACAGTTAAAGATACAGTTAAAGATCAAAGACACCCGCTCACGATCAGAACTTATTTTATTGCTGTGGCTGGATCCCTTCCTGGGACACCTGGCTTTCCCTACAGACATTCCCATAGGTGATGCTTTCTGTCTTTATGTAGAGTTACTCCACAGAGGCTCTCTTGGACAAGAGGACACAAGTTTTTGACCACTCCAATACCCAACTATGGGGTACATTCACTGGATTTACCCTTTTTAGTGTAAAGCCACAGTATTTGCAGCCAGCTCGCAGACAAAATGCTCACTGGAGGTTACAACAGAAAGAGAAGTTCACTGCTGTTATGATACCAAAATGCTGGTACATGTTCTAGCTCAAGCCTATATGATAAATTTCTATTTCTTAAAAAAAAAATAAAAAAATAAAAAAATAAAAAATCCACCACCCCACCAACATTAGGCTATATGCAGCAACTTCCCCGATACCTGGGATGAATCTTAACAATCTCTTCCCAGAGCTGCAGGGAGGTGATCCGCTGCGGCACAGAGACGCTCTCGGAGCGCAGCCCCACCAGCTCCGCGCTCCTGGCAAAGTACAGCACCGTGACCTGCGGGCGACACGGAGAACGGACATTTTTGCAGGCGAGCGTGGGCAGGCGCCTACGGCAGGCGGCTCCGCCCGACGGTTCTATCGCAGGGGCCGAAAAGGCCCCGGCTGGAGTCAAGGCGGGTGCCCGAAGCCCGCTCCCACCACGCCGCGCCCAGCACTACTCACCTGGCAGCTCATGGAGCCGCCGTCCCCAGGCGGGCACCCTCGGCCTCCCGGCGGCCCCCGCGCCTGGCCCCGGCCCGCCCCTTGCGGCCTGCGGCTGCAGCGAAACGCGGCCGCGGCCCTGGCCCTAGACGCTCGGCAGGGCTGGGGTGCGCCGGGTGTTGGTTGGAGCGTGCGCTGTTCGGCCGAGCCGCGGTTCGAGGCAGCCCGGTTTGGAACGGCCTGTAATTCTAGGAACGGGCCCTTAAAAGGCGGATTTTGAGATGGGTGCAGCCTTTGCAGTGTGAGAGGATTTTCTACAAGTGGGTGCAAATGTTATGCGTTCACTGCATGGAACTCATCATACATCATTTGAGTAGCATAGGTATACCTAATTTTCCAAAGCCCAAAATCTATTAAAACATTGTTAAAACTTTTCTGGAGTACAAAGGTTGCAGTGACACGACATCACCTGTCTCCCCACAGACAGCTATAGGCCTTCAGCATTTGCTCGCCCCAGAGGAACATGAGCTGGTGGCGAGCAGTTAGGAAACAGAAGACGGCAGAGCAGGACATATGCCAGGGAGACCTTGGCAGTAGTTCTGCCAGCGCAGCTGTGCCCCCAGCGCCGTGTGGCCAGGGTTATTTCTGTACTGTTCATCAGACCATACTTGTAACCCCCTGGCCAGCAAACAGCCTCTTTCCCATCCCATCAAACTGGGAAATCGGTAATTGCTCATGGTGACATGGTGCTTGTGGTGTGCCAACAGGTACCTGCAGTGTGAGCAGGTAGTGGCATCCTGATTAGGAGCAAAAAAAAAAAACATGAAATGCCTTCAGAATAAGTACTAGTATCCTGTTATTTCAGAAGATCACTGACAATGGAAACAGACCTTCCTGTGTATAATTCTTGCCACTGACTTATAAGGAGAGGGCAGTAGTGCAGTTTTCTACTGTACAATGAAAGTTAAAGTGATAACAAAGTTTTTCAAAAAGATGCACTACAGAAACAATTGCACCCATGGAGTATGCATTTTGTACTTCTTAAACAGTACACCATGTCTTAATTCTCTGCAGTGAGGAACAAATGTGTTATTTTTTTAAAACTCTATTCTTTTGCTTATGAATGATTTAACTACTGTCACAAAGTGAACTCTCCATGTGTCAAGTAAATAAAAGGGTTGTTTTTTTATCTGGGCTGCGTAATTTTGGATCTTTACATCTTAAACAGAATAGATAATTTTGACAAGGTGTGCATGACCTAGCCAATGGCTAGAAAGTGGCTGGCACATTTTTCCAGTGCAAAAGATGTGTCATGGATGTCATGTCCTCAGAGTCAAGCAGATTGTAAATGGGCTCAGCTGGAGCAAATTATCGTCTCAGTTCACAAAACAGTAAGCTCCAAAAGATTTATTCATAGAGTTGGGGTAGGATTTGGAGTGAGGTCCACTATGGAATAAGGACAGAGCAGTTAGTTACAGATTGCAAGTTTCTGGATTTTCCTTGAGTTCCAGCTAATAACTTGCCAAAGCCACTTCTTGAGCTTGCTTGAAAGGGTGGCTCAGTCCTTAGCTCTGTGTTATGTGACTCAAAGGCAAAATTTGGCCTAAGTTGTACAGGAGTAAAACAGGATATGTGACTCTTTAAATCTAGTAATTGTGTTCTAGAACCAGCAAAAGAAGTTAACCGTTTTTAAGAAAAACTGAGGTGTATTGTCGTCGTCCAAAAAAAACTGTCCCTAGATACCTGTTAGTTCTGGAGTTTTTTTCTTCCAAGAAGATCAGACTCAGAAACACCTTCTTTGATTGCAGAAGTGACTTTTATTGAGATTGCTACTTTTTTAGCTTGACTTTTTTGTGTTTTGTCTTTGGTGAGTATGGGTACCTACGTAAAATGAAATTAGAGATATTTCTAAAGACCTGGAGTAAACACATTGTAGAGACTGGGATTTCAAAACTGTCTTTTCTTTAAGATTCCTATAATCTCTGTCCACATCATTTTTCCTTTAATGTATTGTCCATTTTGGATCCTTGTTTCAGGTGCCATTTTCTTCCTGAGTATCTGCAGAATGTAATGGTTAGTTCTAAGTGTCATTTATTGAGTCTAATATTTTAAATTAAATCTTGTCCTAAGGCATGGTCTTTGCTTTTGTGTACAGGTGTGTGTGCATGCTCCCACATCCATATGTATATTAGCATCTTAAGTGATGCTTTTAAGGTGATGTTTTAAAGGCTGTGATGAAGACCTCCAAAGCAGACTTTTCCTTTTCTGTTTTCCAACCTTTCTTTGTTTAATACTGTTTAGTACTGAAAAAGTGCAAATCTTCCTGTACAGAATTCCCTTATACCGCTGCAATAGAAACTTGCTTACAAATTCAAATAATATCAAGGAGGGGCAAATGCTGAGGAACTGCTGTCCTATTAATTTATTTCTTACCTGCCTTACTTTGAACTTGGAGATCTATCTCGACTACACCCAGGCATTAGGCTTACTGTTTAAGGTGCTAATTATGCATTGTGCTGTTGAATTGAGAGAAACACAGCAGAGAGAACAACACTTAAGTAGGAACACCAGTCTGCTAGTCCTAAGCTATTTTTGTAATAATTGATTACAGAATTTGCTACAAAACCTACCTGGGCATGTTGGAAAAACCAAAGAGGAATGAAGTGTTGACATATTATTAATTTTATTAATTTCTTTTTACCAGTGATTTACTTAGTGTCACTGCAGCAAAAGTGACTCTTTAGGACTGCAAAAGACTGTGACTGCCTAACATATGGTATATATTCTGTTTCATTTTGTTTTCATTTTAGACATTTTCATAGTACTATTTGTATAGATCATGAGTTACTGCTGTTAAGTTCAAATCTATACTTAAGAAGTGTTGAGAGAACTTCTCTTATTCCTATTTTACAGTTGTGATGAATTTAGATACACCTGAGTGCATCTGTGGTATATACCAGTGATTTAGGTATTGATGCGTAACACTGTAGTTAAAAAAAAAATGCACACAACTGCTTTACTTCATGCTTCCTGAAATAACCAGGGAGAATTATCATGATCTGGAGTAACCCTTCATTACTTGTTGCACCCTTCATTTATCTTGGGCTCCCAGCCAGATTTAGTCAGTTTATCATTAACCTCCTGCTACCAAGTTCATCTGAAACCAAACAAAGCTGTTTGGAATAACCCACAAGGATCCCAAAGAGGGGCACGTATAAGAGATATGTCACCATGAATTCCAGTCATTCCTCTGAATTTAGGTGTGAATTTGGCTTCAAACGTGTCAATATTGCTAATAATTTGGAAAACATTTCCTTCCTATTTGTGGAGGAAAGAGAGCTCTTCCCTCAGTTTACATGTTGGAAGAATGGGGAGGGGTGGAGAAGTGAAATTATGAATCTTTCTGAGGCACTGTGACCTCTAGAATTCCTGTGTGTGAGGTATATGTGGCCATTTGACCAATGTCTTTAACATCCCCCTTGGCACTCTTTGAAATTGTCTATTACAAAACAGATGGTGCAGTAGTTACTTTCTGAAGGGCTAGAGTAGCATGACCACATCTGGAATTAATCTTTAGCTCCCAAACCAATAGATCACCCAGTTTTAAGAGGGCCTTCCAATATAAATGCATTGCATAAGTACAGAGAAAGAATACACAGCTTTCAGGCAGAGTATAAGCAGTCTGAAACTGTTTCATAGTTCATAGGCACACAAGTCTTTCTGTTCAACTGTCTCATTTAAGGCAAGTTTTTTCTATAAGAAATTCCTTTTATTTTCATTGAGCAACAACAGTAATTAAAATACATAACTTCTTAAAAGAGATTTTAAAAATCCATAATCTTTCAAGTTTTGTATAATATCCTTTCTGTTGATGGCTACAGTAGTCCCAAAGAGATGAGCTTTTTAATTTTCAAACTGTTCTTTGCCCAAAGGGTAGCTGAAGGTTGTATTAAACCAGCATGCACACAGCACCATTCAAATAAAACTAGTTGTGGAGTTTGGGGTGTCTATTAAGTGGTATAACAACTGTTCTTAACAGTGATGGGAGAGATCATTAGGGTACTTATTGATGATGCCAGGGTAAAAACTGTTTCCACAGTCTTTAATGCCAAGGTGAAACATAAATTTTATCCCAAAAAACCTCATATTTCAAACGGCCTGGAGCTGAACTGCACCTCTCCATTCTCTGATCTGAAGGATCTAAATATTTAAAACTTTAACTGTGTTATTTGTCACTGTAAAAAAAAAAAAAATGTAATGTCAAAAATTCATTGCTTCCTACAAAGGTCCAAATAACAAAACAGTGATAGAGGCAAAGAATTTTCAGTGTTATCAAATCTACAAATCATGTCTCTGACATTGTGTTTAAAAAGATAACATTTCTCTCATCCCTAGGATTTTGTTTGGCTGTTATGCACTTCTGTCCTTTTGTGTATCAGCTAGCACAGAGAGATGTGGAAGATGGGAACAACTGCAGGTTATTTATACGGTGTTAGTTTATATTCCAAGATTAAATTGTTGGCCTTCTAATTATTAGAATGTGTAAGAATTTGAAACATTGAACAAGGTAAGTCACATTTCACAATACAGATTTGCTGAAGTCAATGGAATTCCACCAGAATTACCCTGATACACTGGTGGCTCATGAAAATAAAATCAACCTCTTTGCATGACCGTAACACGAGTTTTGAGGTAGACACTTGTCATATCAAATTACAGATTGCAGCTACTCTATCTGTGAATTCTTTATAATCACTTTATAGATGCTTTACTTGAAAACTGAAACTTTGTTGAACTTTATCCAGTATTTAACATAAGTATCTTTATTTACCTCTAGAAGTGCACACAGTGCAATCATGACAGGGTATTCTGCAAATGCCAGTCTAGCTTAGTATTAAATTCTGATTGTATCGTATGATTAATTCTTTCAATATCATTTAAAGTATTCCATTTGTTTTGCTTTCGAGCTTTTTTTTATACTTTCTGTGTAAAGGCTACACAGCTTATGCTGTAGAATACTTGGCTCACATCTTGATTAATTCTACACTTCAAGTTTAGCATTTTTGTGTAGTAGAGTCAAAAATGCAAACTCTTTCATAAGCTCTCTAAAGATACACTGGCAGCAGCTGTTCTTCACAGACAATACCTGTTGCAGGTGATGAGAGACGCCAGGGGTGGATCTGCCCTTACTCTTGCAGATTGTCTTCAGTGTGGAATGTGTCATGTTCCCACATCTGCCTCCTTGCCATCTACATAGGAGCCTTTCTGATAGTCTGTAAATGTTGATCATCATGCACTATAGAAAACTGAATCAGTATTCTTATTGAAGTTTTTTGTTTCATTCACCTATTTTGCACATTACCAGAAAAAAAACACATCTAGATCATTACTGATAACATCTACGGAAGCTGATTAAACAGGAATGATTTCCACCGGTCTATATACGCTTTACATATTCAAGTCTTATGTGTGTTAGTTGGCATCTGGAATGCTTTCTTTGTTGATAAGAAATGTATTTTTTCAGAAAATATAATATTCAGCTGAAATTTTTCCAAACCCTGGAAAAACATTTTTTTATTAGTTCTCAAAGCCAGCCACTTGATAACTTTTACATTTTAATACAGAACAATAGTTTTTGAGAGAGACATTGTGACTATGCACTTAATAATGAGTTGAATCTTGTAGTTCAAATTTAGATTAAGAGCTATATCCTGACATCCAAGTAGGAACTTCTGCTTACAATTAAGCAGTATGGGATTACCTACGGTTCAAGAAAATAGTAAAACCTGTCCTAAAGAGTGTCCAAATTCTATGTGCAAAACAAAGACAGTAAATTTCCTATTCCTCTGTTTTGTCTTAAAAGTTTTTTTCTTCCATAAATAAAAGCACAGACATCCACATGAGGGCACCAGCAGACATCTTATTCTCAGACCATTGTGTAATCTGGTTCTGAAGTGAACATGTCAATCAATGGTGACTCTATCTTTATACTTACAAAGGTAGAGAGAAGATTGGAATCTTAAACATTACAGTTCCTAGTATCATTTTATTCTTTTTTATTCCAAGACAAAAAAATGTTTTTGGATTTCCCTGCATTCTACATTCAACAGATACCTTAAAATAAAACTTGTAATCACATGTAGATGGGAGGATGTTAAGATTTTTAATGAAATAAAATTAAAATGTCTTTTTAACCTGTCTACATAATGACACAGAAATAAACTCTCATTAGAACTGATAACATTTATTATTTCTTAGCTTTGAAATGAAAATAAAAATCCCAATTTTTAGCCTCATTTTTATTAAAACCACAGAAATATGCAGACAGCACCCATTCCATTTGTAGAAGTTATACAATCTTTAAAAAAAAATGCAAAGAGCAATTACTGTTGCTCTATTCTGGGTTAGGCTGAGGATTCAGGACCAAGTCTGCCTCCTTCCTTTCCCTGCTGAACTCCAAGAACATTCACCAACATAAACACAGAACTTGAACAATCACGTTTCCTCTCCAACTCCCAGTGTCCAGGCAATCAAAACTGCTAAGGCATGATACTTTATTCAGTGGGCCAGCACAGTGCATGCCATGAGGAGGATATAACAATGTATTAGTTAAATAGGAAAGGTTACACCAAGTAGAATTCAGGGTTACTGCGTACAACATGAGATAATGCGTAGGATGTTTATCTTTGAAATCAACTGTACGGCATTTTAAAGAACAGAGAAACTTGACAGGAACTTCCAAAACACTTTGGAAATTATTTGGAAAAGCTGTCTTAACGTAGTAAGACTGATCTCTCTAGACTCAATTCAAGTGGAAACCCATGTGTTTTTCCAAAGAGTCATTCTAAAGAGCTGAATTAACTTGCTTACCCCTGGCCAAAGCTTGTTTCTCCATTGACTGTTGGGGTAGTCTGGAGAAATTCAGCTCTCTGGGCTAACTTTCGTCTTAGTGAGTGCTCTCCTGGTGGCAGGGAAACAAAATACTATTATTTAAAGATTAGAAATATCATGTAATATAGACTTCTGGAATGAGAAGGATCCAGAAAATGTTTGCATTCCAAAGAAGAAGACAAAGAATTGGAGAATTCAGAAAAGGTGTTGGTCTGAGGACTATCCTCAAAGCAGATACTTAGGCAGAAGCACATTTCTGAGTTTGAGAACTCAGATGCTGGAGTGGACATGAAGCAATTGTGATTATTAAATCTACTGAAAGTGCTGATGCAGAGTGGTGACATTAAGGAATCTTTAGGTTAGATTTTCTAAGAAAAAAATGGTGATCTGGAAGGACAGTAATTTACTCGTAATGGTAGTTAAGAAAGGTAGGAAGGGAGAAGTGGAATAAGAGTTATTTGATTGTCTTCCTGCATTGCTTTTTTTCTAAAGCACTTTTAAGGGGAAGTAATCATCAGAGTCATTAAGTATTGTAGTAAAAGAAATTCTAGTTGAACCACAAAGTATCCGTTGCGCTATCTAGAATACCAAGTTAGGTGAGTATGTATTCATCAGCTGACAAACTTGATTCCTTGGACCTTTGTTGATTGAGGTAAACTTTTTTATCAATGTGCTGCATCTGATACCAATTAAAAATGAGTATTTATGCAAATGAGTTTGAAACTGTTGCATTGTCACATGCTCAGCATATGGAGAATTTGCTGTGAGTTTCTTTTAACAGCTCCTCCAAGGTGAAGAGGAAACATGGCCATGCACTGTAGTCACTTTATTAAAGAGATTAGAGATGTTAGTTTGATGGAACATACCAGGAGACACTGGAAGATGCTTGAAGTCACTTTAGAACTGATTTTATATTAGAGTAGACATCAATTTAGTTTAACATAGCTGATAGTACAAGAGAAATGAAAATTTCCATGTCTTGAGAGATGTCAAATCTAATCATAACATGGAAACTGAGATTTCAACATGGACATTAAGAAAACAGAATTAATGCAGCAAAAGTAGCTTTGTTGCTGAGTAAAACTGAGTCTGTTGGTCCACTAAGCACTAAAGGAGTATTGACATCTGAGTGGAATTGTGAAGCTGGCACATCTCCACATGCCAGACTCCATTTGCTGCATATGAGTCACAGTCAAAGTGGCACTGACATCTCATAGGAGATTTTGAAGGCATCACAAGAACTAGAACTAAGATAAGGGTTAAAAACAAAAGGCTATTAACTGAAACTAGTTTCTTTAGCTAGCTTCTGAACTAAGACCTGTCACAAATAATGGGAGCTGTTTTACCTAATTTTAGCTGTCCAAGTGTTATTTAGCTAGTGCTAATTTGTTGCTTAGTCTTCTTCTATATCTAGTGAAGAGACAGAAGCATGTACAGTTTCAGTCTTTCACACCAGCCTATCTTTGATACTTACCCTCAGCAGAATACCTGCTATCTAGAGACAACTGTGGAGCTTCAGTTTGTGACTAGATCAGATACCTAACACTTTTTATCTCATTTCAGCTGGTAATGCTCTGTACCACATGACCAACTGGAAGTATGTTTACTCAGGCTTCTGGGAGCTCCTGAATCTGTTCAGCATTTTATCAGTGATATTCTAATAAAAATAATGAGAAAGCAATGAAGTAGAAGAGCTGTCTAGATGCTTAGTTATAATATAGGCTTTGAACACAAAACAAGGGTCATTGCATGGGAGAATGATGACTCTTTAAAATGGTTATAGTCATAACTAGAGAAGTCACATTTCCCTCTGAAGTTCTGTCTTTCTATAGATATTCAGTGAGAGCTTGGATCTTGCATGTATCGAGTTTCTCTTACCACTTCAAATCACCAATGGAGTAAATTGTTTCAAACTGACTATTTCACAAACTGAATCCAAATGTGTTAACACAAAATTTGTGTGATACAAGTCATAAAGTTTTCTGAAAGGTTTCTACCTTTCCAGTGCTGTATTTGGAGTAATGCTGTTCAAAAAAATAGTAAAAGCAATAGTAAAAAAAAAAAAAATGTAAAAACATATACAAAAAAAAAAACAAAAAAACAAACAAAAAACCCCACATATCATGCATATTAAAAGAATAATCCTTCCATGAGCAGAAGTATTAAAACATTGTCTGTGGATTAACTCAGATGACTCACAAGACTGCTACCGTGGAGATCTAATAATGATATATTTGATAAAGATATTAGGGCAAACAGCAGCAATGGCACTTGTTTTTTCCAGCTGTCATGTAAAGAAGAATTATAGTGTGACTTTTTTTAATTCAGGGCATCTCCTGGTTATTTTTCCCTCAATACATTCCAGCATCAGGGCATATTTCTGTTCTTCCCTTCCATGCTTTATTCAGCTTTCACTGTTATATGCACTACAAGGGAACTGCAGCCTCCTTTCACAGGCAGCAGCAGGACACAGGCATGCTTGTTCCCAACTGAAGTTTGGTCTGAAGATAAAAACAGCAAACCTTTCCTCACCAGCCTTGCAGTGACTGGAGGGAACCATACTCTGTACTGGTGCAAACCAACATTATAAGGCTCTGGGAATAGTGAACCTGCATCTTTTTTAAAGAGCTAATGTCCTTTTCCATCGTATTATGCAGTAACAGTACAAATCGAAAGTGCTGATTAAGGTGATTAAGTATTGATTAAAATAAAGAAATGTATATTTACTGTTAAACACCACACTTGAGGTAACACAGCTACTGAGATTCTGACTGATCAGAATTTATAGGTGATCCTACTTGTAAGTAGTCTTCTGTCTTCCCCTTAAGCCTATCTACCTAAACTGTGAGGGGTAAAAATGGCTGGACTTTGAAGAACACCCTGTCTGCTTAATAAAAGGAGTGTGGTATGCATAGGCTTGAGTTTCACAGTTATATGTGTTTTCTGTCATGAGGACATTTAGAATCTTTTTGAAAGAATTTGCACATCTTGTCAAAATTCATAACATTCTTCAAGTATTGCAGATAACTACTTAGCACTAACCTTTTTTTAATAATAAGCAGATACCGTCCAATCAACTTGATGCTAACAATTAGTGACCTAGTATTAAAAAGCTCATGAAAGCATTTGCTACTGTATTATGTGCACACATAGCATTTCTCATCCTGTAAGCACTTTCAGCTCGTGTTGCCAGCCTCACCATCAAATGTGGTAGCTGCTGAAAGCCCCCTAGCCCCAGCCAAAAAAAACTTAGCAAAGAGTATCAGTTCACCATGCAGCTGCATGGATGTTGATGCCAACTCAGCAGACAAGGTATGGGTGGGAACATGTAGTGGGAAGGTGGGATCATTTGTTTCAGCAGCAGTCTGGGGTTTATGCCAAAATAAACTGCTCATGGAACTACTGACTGAGGGTTGCCAATATTACACTGATATGGAAGTAGAAATTCATGCTGATAAAGACTTTTCTTAGTAATTCATAAACTTAAGAACATAAATGTGAAGCTAGTTTTCAGAACTCCAATATCAGAATGAAATTGTTCTCTCAATACTAGATCAAAAAAGTTTGAAAATTTGTGCATAAAGATGGTGTGCTGATGTCAAACAAATGAAGGTGAGAGTTAATGAAATTGAGTGCATTTCATCTTCTGTCCATGCTCATCATTAGCTGAGCTGATGAGATGGGGTGCCAGTACCCCCAAGACACAGACTGGCATTGTGGGAAGACCAAGGGGTGGTGTCTTTGAGGTAAAGTTGTCCTAAATTATGAGAGTAAGTAAGTGTAAACTCTATGACCTCCCTTGCCTTGCCTTGCCTTGCCTTGCCTTGTTTTGCCTTCCCTTCTCTTTTTTCTTTTCATATTAAAAACTCAGAAGTGATATTTTAAGTTAAAGAAATGATATTTGAAGTTGTGAAGAGAAATCTCTAGAATATCCAGTAACCTCCTACCATTAAGTAAGGGCTTATGGATTATTCAACTAATCTGGAATAAAGCTTTCACTGTAAAAGTTAATTCTCCAAAGTAGAAATTGATATGGAATTTCCTTTGGGCTCAGGACTCAGATCTCTGACCTGGGAAATGAATGTGATCTGTAACAAATCTAATATGGGCTCAAAAGCTACACAGCCTCCTCCAGTGACCCCAAGGTAATCATTCTTTTCTTCAGTGCTTCTGTAGCTACTAGTCCTTTGGTAAAATCATCTTGGGAAGACTTCTCAGGACTGAGGGAAAATGCCTCTTTTTAGTCCTCTCCTCCTGAATTCCCAGGAGTTTCTCAGTTTCATATAGCTCTGGCATCTGTCCAATTTAAAACTGGCCATTTCCAGTTTTAGCCTCTTTATAATTAAGCTGGAATAATGCACACACTCATCCACATATGGATTAACATGGTCAGTGGAAGCCTGTAGCTAATAACCCTAGTAGATTTCAGATTTTGATTTGGATTTTTCACTCGAACAGAAAGAGGATGGAACAGTCTGTGATTTCTTTTTGGAAAAAAAAAAAAAAAAAAAAAGTTGTTGCTTAATATAGTCATGCTTTTTTCTCTCCAAAAAGAAGGATAAGAGTTCACGTATTCAACTATCTTCAACATAGTGACATTGTTAGTTTTACAGTACAGCTTACATGGGAGAATGGATACTGTGTAAGTGAGGAAATGTGGCTTGGGAGTCATTTCTGCTGTTCTGTGTATTTTTCACTCTCTGGATACATGGCAATCCTGTTTTTGAAAGCTCCTGTATTCTAGCTTTACAGCTTTTTCAGTTTTTGCATCTGTGGAATCCCCTCTCTGTGATCAGGTGGTGACAGAGAAAATGTGAAGCTTGATGCAATTTGTGTTTGTTGCAAATCACAACATCACTTCATCTATATATACAAACTATAAAGACTTTTAACCTTGAGATTGTATGTTACTGAACAGAGATTTGTCTTTTTTTCTCATCCAGCTATGGATTCTTCTTCTCTGTGGTTTCTTTAGCAGGCTAGGGTAAATTAGAGTACAGGGCAGTTCTGAAATACATTTCATATTCTCACATTCAAAGATCAGTATTTGAAAGAACTGCAAATAAGCCACATAGTACCAGCACATCAATAAGATACAGCAACATATTCAAAAAGTAGGACCTGGGATGGAAAAGCAGAATGTGTTTCTTTCAAAGACTGCATTATTACTGTTTCTACATCTATGCTGCTACAATATTATATTGACCACTGTCAAGCATGTTTTATTGTTAGAATCAGATTACTGACACTTGAGAGCTATTGCTACCATTTACTAAATGTGGAGGAGTGTATCTTATCTTTAACTTACAGAATATACTGGGAAAAAAATAGTGTTAATTGTCAGGAACAGATTTTACTTCATTCTGTAGGAACTGCATTCTGTTCAAATAGTACATTTGACATATATCAAATAGAGTAACAATCTTTTAAACTAAATATTTCCAAGCATGTGAGATTTTTGTACAATATTGCTAAGAGGAAGAAACAAATATGATAAAAATATACAAAATAATGCTATTAAGTATCCTTATTAAGACCAGTTTGTATAATTACATTTTCAGGCAGACTGAAGTGCAATAGATCACCATGTCCTTAAACACGATAACATGTCAAGCTGGAAACAGGGCCTGAGATCACAGGAATACCAAGCAACAAAGCCTTCTGCTAGCATTAGAATCATGGAATTGTAGAATATCCCAAGTTGAAAGAGACACACAAAGATCATTGAGTCCAACTCCCGGATTCACACAGCACCACCCAAAATCCAAACTCCATATCTGAGAGCAGTGTCCAAACCTTCTGTGAACTCCAGCAACTTGGGGCTGTGACCACTGCCCTAGGAAGCCTGTTCCAGTGCCTGACCACTCTCTTAGTAAAGAATCTTACCAAAAGTGTTGTAAGGAAAAAGAAAAAAAAAAAAAACAAATCTGATACATTTGGCTACAGCATTAAGTAAAGCATATATATTTCCAGAGAGAAAACACAAATATAACACCATTCTGTTGCAGAACACTCTCAGAACTCACGTACATCATCCATAAATACCCTTGGAAAATCACTTGCACTCCCTGGAGCTGAGCATGACCATGAGGCATCCTAGCATCATTTCACTGAGCAATCCCAAGTGACCAGAGTGCCTCTGATGGGACAGAGACATTTGTTGACAGGAAAACAGTAGGAATTTATAATATTATGCAACACCTTTTGCAACTATTTCAAGTTTAGTACCTTTGCTTGGCAGAATTTGCAGTCAGATAATTCTTGCCTTTAATGGTATTAGCCATTATGTCAATATTACATTTAATCACAGGGAAAGAACAGAATAGTTGTAAACACTCTCAGGAAATAAGAATCAGTGGCAGAATTGATTTAAACTGACCCTGACAGTGAAGTGGTCTCATCACAAGTTGGAATGGCAGGTGTTGATCTCTACTGCTGACAATGACAGGACCTGAGGGAACAGCATGGAGCAGCATCAGGGAAGGGTCAGGTTGTGGGTTACGAAAAGTTCTTCACCAGAGGGTGGTCAGAACCTGGGACAGGCTGCCCGGGGCAGTAGTCACTGCCCCAGGCTGCCAGAGTTCAAGAAGCATTTGGACAACTCTCTCAGACATGGGGTTTGAATTTTGGGTGTTCCTGTGTAGAGCCAAGGGTTGGACTCAGTGATCTTTGTGGATCCCTTCCAACTTGGGATATCCTATGATTACATGGTTCTGAGCCTCTGCAGCCAAGACCTGTTAAAATATTCATTTATTTTCCTTGTTGTTTTTGAGACATGGAAACTTTGTCAACCTTGAAACAGAATGAACTGCCAGCAGCGTAGTTGTTTTGAGTAAATATTCCCAGAATTTCAACACACCACGGATGGCAATGACGTCTCTTTTAATGTTTGTTGTCCTAATTCCAATACACGATACTGAGTGTAAAACACAAGACTGCAGGTTCTGCTGCAAGAGATTTATGCAGATAAAACAGATCTTAGTAGTTCTGTTTCCTTTCCCCTTTATTTTAAGTTTGCTGTATTATCTCCAGAATTTCTAGTTATATCAGTTTCTGAAGGAGGTACTCTTTCAAAAGCAACTATCTCAAGGAGTAATTTGACAACGAATAATTCTACTATATGCATTTTAAAAGTTTCTATTTAAAAAATCTTACTTTTTCCTCTCTTTTAAGAAAGGTCTAGGCTGGACTTTGTTTCATTTTTATTCAGGTAGCAAGCACTGGGCCTCTGAAGCAAAAAGGGTTGTCTTCTTAAAGTCAGTTCAAGGTAAATGCATAGCTGGAGCAATACCCATTCTTCTGCCCCTCCAAAAAAAACTGGGAATTACCTGTTGAAGATGGCAAGGAAAATATTTTCACACCACCATTAGTCAAACACTGGAACTGGCTGCCCAGAATGGATATGGAGTCCCCATCCTTGGAGGAAGTTAAAACTTGACTGAGGAAAGCACTGAGCAGCCTGTCCTGAAGATAGTTCTGCTCCAGACATGCTCAGACTGGATGATGTGACCAGAGGCAAGTAGCTCTAGGGAAGGTTTAGACTGGATATCAGGAAGAATTTTTTCACATAAAGGCTGGTTAAGACATTGGAGTGAGCTGCTCAGGGAGGTGATGTAGTTGCCATCCCTAGCAGCATTTCTGAGGCCTGTGAATGCACTTAGGGACACAGTGTAGTGATAGGTGTGGTAGTGTTAGGTGGACGCTTGGACTTTTCCAACCTAAATGATTCTTTGATTATACGTCCAGAGGTCCCCTGCAATGTAGATTCTCCCATGAATCTTATTTTGAGGACTTCCTCAGAAAGTCCTTATTTCTTCAAATCTTACACTTTCATTCCCCTTGGATCCCCATGCTCAGAACCACATTTATTAATTCCTCAAACTTGGCAGCCCATACCCAGACCTTTATTAATCAGTAAAATAAAATAGCTGACTGTGGAGGAGAAAATGAGAGAGCTGGAGGATTATTACAAATTAAATGGATATTTTAAAAGTGGGACACCTTTCTCAGGAAGTAGGTAAGAACTGAATAATCTTGCTCACCAATAATGGAAGGTACATTTCTTTGCACAAAAACTGCCTTTATTGCTGCTTAACATTACTGTCATTAATGAGGTTAACACTGATCTATGCATTCTTGAGATCAAAACAAGGTCATCATTTCTTTAGTGAAGCAATGGAACAAGTTGCCCAAAGAGTTGGTGGGTACCCCATCCCTGGAGACATTCAAGGTCAGGCTGGATGGGGCTCTGGGCAACTTGATCTAGCTGTAGGTGTCCCTGTTCATTGCAAGGTAGTTGGAATTGATGACCTTTAACAATTCCTTCCAACTCAAATGATTTTTCTATTCTATTCTTAGTAGTGCAAATTCCAAAATATTTCTGTGTGCTGGCTTTTCTAACTGCAGTTTCACATGGCAAGCATTATTAAATGTTTGCCACCAGCCCTGAGACAGGGAAACCAGCAAGTTCACGTTTTTCTTCTGTTGAGACATGGTCTAGATTTTTGCATTTTGTCCAGGTACTGGGCTTGGACCACAAAATGCTGATCCACATCTGGAAATATCCCAGTGTTCAGGGTTTTTTCACAGCCCATTAGACTGCAAACTATTCAGAGGCAGAAAATACCCTTATTTTTACATCTTCCTCAGAGAGTAGAGTAGGAGACCTGGTTCCACTATTTGACCCATTTTTGTGGGTTTCCCACAGACCTCTCAAGATTTATTTATTGCTGGCTGAGTCCCTGGGGATATAAGAAACAAAGACTAGCACGTTTTTTGCCTGTAGCACTGAGCAGCACTGTGGCGTCTCTGGTTACCATATGTCCTAACAAGCAAATGCATGGTGCCAGCTCATGCATCTACATGCACTATGCTACAGGCTGAATAAAAGTGTCACACAGGATTCAGATGCGCCACTTTCTTGCCTGCAGGTCTACACTTTCTCACTTTTTTCCTCTCACTGTTCCTCAGTTTTATGCATGCCAATCTTAGGTTTGAGGGACATAAGCTGAAGGCAAAGGCCTGATGTACCAAGTTTAACTGAGGGACTTAAGCAAGGGGGCACATTTAGCCTAGGCTTCTTTAATAGTCTGTTCAAAGAAAGAGAGACATTTTCAGTGGGGAATTTAGGAGGGAGGTTAATAACACTCTGGAAACTTTTTCCCTTTCCTCTTTCAGGAGGGAGCTACCAATGAATACATTCCTAATTAAGATACCTGGCCAATTGCCTAGAGTTAGGTGATATGAAGCAAGCCACAGTGTAAAAGCTAATAAGGCCAACCCTAGTCCAAAACAGTCCATGCAACAACTTCATTTTCGTAGCAATCCCTCAGACCTGTCCTGTTTAGCCTTTCTTCTGTTCTTAAACTATCACATGCCAATGACACCATACTCGCTAGCAATGTGCAAGCCACAGCAACTCATCTTTTTCATATAGGTGGAAGGAACAACAAGCTACCTGGAGTGCCCCAGGAGTCCATGCCAACGAATAGCAGTAATACACATTGCCTATTTCTCTGCCCCCTCCACTCTGTTAAAGAATGAAGTCCAGCATTTCTACAGAAATGATTCATGAGATTCATATCCTGATTGGGATTTGAGCCCACCACCCCCCAGGACTGCAAGAGAAACTGGCATAGAATTACAGAAAAGTTGAAGCATGAAGAAGCTACAAAGAGGGAAGAAATGCAAACCAGACTGAAAACGAAAGGAGAACTGCAGCAGATGTGTTCTTCTGGATTCTGCAGGAATTTCTTCTTCCTCTCTTGGTCAGTATTTCAGTATCATATACGTGGCTGTCATTTTGTCAATACATAATAATTTTCTACTAGTCCATGTCAGGTGCATTTTGCTAGCATCCCATGCTGCTTGGGTCAAAGAGAGCTTCCAGAAGCTTCTGGTAGATTCATTAGGCATTGCTTACATTTCCGGGGAGAAAAGACCTCAGTCTGCTGCAAAGCAAGTTCTGCAGTGCTTTGGGACTCTGCCTGTCTCACTGAAGCCTTTGTGCATGTTCAGTGGATCTGATGCATACCTTTTAACTGCTTAACACAAATTCAGGGACACCATGTCTCTCTTTAGAGACAAGAAAACATCTTGTAGCTTTTTAAATTTCGATGTTTTCTAGAAAACATGTTTCTTCATTTACAGAATGTCATGAAATTAATGTCATTACTTTATATGCTAGAATAGCTAGAAGAGAAAGCAAATCTAGCAGTAGTGTGAAGCTTTTTGTCTTAAGAGGCTTCCTAGTTTCTCTCTGGCTATCTATTTTTGCCCATACTTTTTTCACTATTAACCTTGCTCTGATACTAAATTAATTTTATAAATATGCAATCAGAGGTGAGCTTAGTCCAGTTTGAACTAGTGTATATGTTTTTGTGTTTATCTTTGCCTCTGTTTGAGAATCTAATTTCCAAAGAATCCAAACCTGGATCCAAATTCAGTCTTCACATGGTCCCTGTCACTGCAGAAGGCGCAACCAAAACAGCCAAGCACAACTTTGAAGACCGTTTTATTCTCAGTCCTGATCCAAACACTTGAATTCCTCTCTTTTCCCACTCCTTTAATCTAGATTAGAGATAAGATCCTAGGAGCACAGGAAAAAGAGAACATCAACAATAGATATTAATCGCCCTCTATCAGTCCCTAAGGAGTTCTCAAAATATTTAGTCAGTATGATGTGAGAAACAACAATTAATAAAGAGAAAGAAAAAATGCTAGTAATTACAACAAAGTTTAAACCTCAGAGCTAATATGTAATGAAGACCTCTAAATATAATGGAAAAAAAAAAAGAATAAAAAAGAAAGCATAGAAGCATAGTAAAGGAAAATAAATAAAAATAAAAAATAAAAATCAAAGCATTGTCCTCCATGCCATAGGGGTCACATGAATTAAATAACTCTAATGTCTTTCCAAAAAGAAAACATCATTAAAAGCCTGGAAGAATTGAGTTCTGAATTAATTCTCCATCAACATTCAAAACACTTCCCTCTCCCTTCCATCCTGGCATTTTTCCTAGGGCCTCTTTCTTGACCCATGAAAAACATGTAATAGTCATAAACAGAAAGTAAACTTCTGACCATTAACTGAAGATTAAAACTATGTAAGTAACACACTGGAGTAAACAAATCTTAAACCAAAAGTATAGACAAGTTCTGAAAGAGGATCTATAAAAGTTAATATATGTATTTTATTGATTTTATTATTGCTTGTATAAGTTGTGTTTGCTAGTCAATTACACTTATTAAAGTTCAGTAACTAGCAGATTTCTTTGATTTACAAATAAAATAATTGTTAATTTTTAATGGCACTTCTGCAAAGTATTAGAACACAAATTTTTACCAAACAAATGCTAATTGATGCATTCTGCAAAAGTTTACAGTAGATTAGCTCAACCCAACATTTCTGGAAATTAATGTGGGTCATACCTGATATTTCTTTTACTGGACATAAATGGACAGCTCTCTTAAAAACAGTCTTACTGCCAACATACAAGGCACTGATGCAGATGACTGTTCAGCAGCCTCTGCTCAGAGCTTCCTTCCCCTTCTTGCTGGAGCCTCCCAACCTTCTTCCTCATTGCTTTACATCTGCTGATTTTCTTCTCTTTCATCAGACATTTAAAACTCTAGAAACATTGGTGTTTAATATACTTCACTCTAGGGTAGCAAATTTATTTTTTTCTGAGTTTTTGCTTATTTTCTTGTAAGATACATTTTGATGCAGCCCTACAATATTTTCATCAAGATGGAACACTGGGGGCATTTTCATTGAGATGGTGAATATGTCACAATTTTAAGATGGTTTCTGATGTGGTTCTTCAGTGACATATATTTTATTTTATTTTATTTTTGCTGTTAAAAAAAAAACAACAACAACAACAAAAGGAATTGGCCTGGGGAAAATGCCACTGAGATACTGTTAAGAAGTCTGACTTAAAGCCAAGCAGCATATGCAGAGTGAATGCTCAGTCCACCCACCCATTGTGCTTACAGCCACAGGGGGCTGAGAATAATACCCTATGTGATTTTAACAGAAGTGTGGTAAAAATATTTTGGTCTAGCTGTTTCAGTTGCTGAAATCAGAGACCTTATTTTTTAATTAAATGTATGTGTTATTTTAGCATAGGTTTTTATTTCTACGTTAATGGTACATAACTATACATTTAAAGAACTGCTAAGAAAGCACAACCTGCCACTTAGCATACATAGCACTACTAACAAATTTAACCCAGGTACCACTCAACCCTATAAAAGTGATAAACTACTGATAAGGAGTCCGCTATTGCAGAGGTTATGGCCATGGTGCATTTACTAGCTACTTCTTTGCCCACGAGAAATCCTATAAAGAACTAGTTGAGTCTCATGTACTTGAGTCTCGTCTAATTTTGAGTAGTCTGGGGACTGGGCTTTAAGCTGGACTAAGAAAAATATAGCTTTCAGACATAGGCCAGAACTATAAAGGTGAAAAGACGGATCACCTTTGTTCAGTTTTAACTCCTCTGTGCCAGAAACAGCATGATTTAACAAAGAATGTGATCCATCTTGGACAGCATTCCTTTCAGTTAAAAGAAGGATAATAATTTAGGGCCACCTGATAGCTTGGAAATTGTAGACATGCAAAGCAAAGAGAGGACAGAACGCTTTGTTGGCCAGTGTCCCAGGAAACACAAGCTTTAGGAGATAGAGACCTGGTGAAACCATTGCCTCCTCAGATCACTGTGGTGGCCAAAGCAGAAGGTGGCCCCTAAGACAAGAAGCAAAGTCCTGGTCTCTTCTGGTAGTGCCTCTTGCCTAAGGCTTGGAAAAAATCCATGTTTCAGCCTTAAGGAAAGGAAGCTTTCTTAGCTAGAATATTAACTACAACCTTCAAAACAAAACTTGTTATTATTTTGTCACAGAAAGCCTGTAGATTTATGAGGCTTTGGGAATGCAATAAATTAATCACAGCAGTACTTATTTCTTTGTGTGAAGATTTGCAAAACAAATAATAAAGTGTTGATGAGATTTCTTTACTCCAAAATCTACTTAATCTTGTTCAACTGAATCTACATTGGTTGCTCTGAAAGTAATGCCTCCTATTTATTTCCACGGAAATGACAACTCATACAAAGAGCATAATAACACTACTGGATAGAGGAAATTCTCAGCTACAAAACACTCTTTTTCAACATAGTCACCACCATTAGTTAGGCATTTTTTTCAGTGATGAACAAGAGCCTGAGTGCCATGCTCATAAAAATCTGCAGAAGCAGCGGTAGTCCACTTTCGCTGTCACCACTGTTGAAACGCACCACACACCGCCTCGCTGTGCTCACATGCACTGTTTGGTCTCCACCAACATTCAGCAAGTGTCAGTGAATGTCAGTGGGTGCCATTTTTTCCTCATGGGGGAATTCAGTGACACAACTTTGCTTCATACGCACTTCCTTGTCAGGTGCCATTCTGTTAGACTGCCCCTCTGCTGCCATCTGTCACATGGCAACAAAATGTAATGGGATATCAGTGGGAAGGTTCAACATCTACTGCCATACCACCAATATCTGCCTGTGATATTCTGGGCCAACATCAGAAAATAGGAGGCATTACTTTCAGAGCAGCTTTCGCAATTTCCTTCTTTAAAATGAGTTATTTTGGAATAGGTGTAGAAAACCAGCAGATCTGGTAGAATTTGATTGGGATTTCAGGAGTCGCTGATAAAAGTCTCACAAAAAAGCATTCGGATTCTAACTTTGATCGTCACTGTATTTATTCTTTATCTGAAACCATCTCCCATAAATTTTACAAAAACTAGATGGTACATTGTAGCATTACAAAGAACTAGCTAGAAAAAAAAAAAAGAAAGGATTAATAAGGCTAATAAGCACTGAATTTCCAGCAAAATAAATGGAAATAACAAATGGCTTTATCTCTTAAAGTAATGAGTAATTGAATAGAAGCTTTCCGTTTAAGAAGACTCAGATGTTTTTTATTAAGACCGCTAAAACACTTAATAAACTGTTTCAGAATTTGCCAAATTACTTCCATCTGCATAAACTAATAAAATATAAATGATCATTTCCAGTAGTTCTAAAGAGATATTAACGCAAAAGTTGATATATTAAGTATATTTCATAATCTTATTCAGTTCTTATTCTTCATCCCACAGTACATTAAAAAATACAGTTTTACACATAATACATGCTGACACCGCAGATGTCCCACCACTCTACAGCCATGCCAGCCTGAATTCCCAGGGACTTCCATGCTATCTACATGCTACATTGCATCTTGAAAGAGTCTGTTTTCTTAATTGATGATATTGCACTCCTTTTGTTTTTGGCAAGATTCTTTCAGTGGAGTGACATGATATGAAATAGAATAACCTGATGAAATATAATACGTTAATAACAGTGTTGTACACAGAATACTTTTCATCGTGACATATCCCAAATAGTTTTACAGACTACATATAAAAATCATTCTTTACCCACCACTGAAATACAGTTACTGCTGGAGAGGAATAGGGTAAACCATGCCATGCCAGGAATAACAGCTTTTTTTTTGAGGAAAGGAAGTTAAAAAAAAGGCTTCATGAGAAACAATAATGGGAATATTTAGGGAGACCGGATCCAATTACTAGCATTTGCATTTGGTCAATGTGTTTAAAGGATTTCTTGTAAATACATGAATCAGTAATAGGGATATAAGTATTTCATTTCTCAAGATTTTTTGTTTCGCCTTTTCTCAGAAACAGTACCTTAAGCAGCAGGGGAAAATAAAAGACAAAGAAGAAAGAAAGTTATCTATTGAAGGGCTAATTCAAAATTTACTCAAAGGAGAAGGTGCTGTTTATTCACTAAAAGCCTTCTTCAAAATGTTCATTTTCTTCCAGGTACTAAACAATCCTAATTCTTCTAACTGGAGTAATTTAGGCAATTTATGTATATTCATGTGAAATCTTATCACATCTGATTCTGAGCCAAGGTGTCATTCAATGAAATATGAAAGTTGGCTGTTGTAAAACTGTTTTTTTATTTGCTCTCTGTGGTATATAATGCGTGCTCACATATTGATACTGTGAAATGTGAAAAGCAATGGAACTGTGAGCTATGTGCATTTGCAGTATAGGTTTAGCAGTCTTGATTTCAAAAATACAGTTAAGTTGTTTTAAGTCATCTGAGCCATGGTAATTGACTCTGTATGTTCTACTGGCCTTCACTAGTAGCAAACTCATTAAAAATAACTTAAATCTTTTCCTTTATGGATTGACAGTGACCCTCATCAGAGGGGTCATTTAATGCACTGGCCTCTTTGCAGCCTGATCATATGCTCTTGCTGCAAAGAATGACTGAAAAATAAGTCATACGAGAGTAGTAAAGGAGAGGTAGATGGTTCATCCTCTTTCAATTGATAATTACTGCAGCATATAAGTCTACTTTGTTTATAGGGTAGATCTAGCTAAATATAAGAAAAGAACTTGTTCATTGCTTCTTGGAAACTTGGAAAATTAGTGTACATTGACTTGGAATACACATGAGCAGAGCATTCACTACCTGAAGGGTCATAAACTGAGAGTAACAGTTAATGGCAGTAGGTCAAACCGCTGGTAAATTATTCGTGCAGTATCACAGGGATGAGTCATGTCAATACTGATTCACTGGAAGAAGATAGCAAAACTACAGCAATTAAGTTTGCAGATGATAGAACACAGGAAGGTGAAGCAAACATGCAGGAGGATGGAAGTAATTAAAAAGTCCACACTAAGAGGTAAGGAATATGGGTTTTCAGCCTGAAAAAAAAAAAAAAAAAGACAAAAAAAAAAAGCAACCTAGTGTAACTGGAGAGTCTAGAATTTCTGGAAATTAGTAAAAATGAGAAGCAGAAACCATGGACAACTGACTTGATATGCGTAGTGTAACCTAATGCCTAAATTAAAAGTATGTTTCGGGGTTAAACACTCTGAGGAGAACAAAAGGTTGGAAGAGGCAAGAGGGTCAGAATTAAAAGTCAGGCTTGAAAACTATCTGGAGCGCTGACAAGGAGAGCTGAGTGTGCTAGGTAATAGCTATCTGGTGTGCTTGAGTTTGACACAATCTGCAAAGTGAAAGGCATCACTCCTGTGGACTTTTTGACCAATGCTACAGGGTAAGTCTCCTGTCCATTCCTTCCTTGAGGCATCTCTTGAATTTCTACCTTACTGTTACCACAAAAAATACCTTCACCTTATAGTTGCAAACACATTCCCTGTGTGATCTCACTCTCCAGCTCCTTCCAATCTTCCATTCTGGGAAAATGTCCTATAGATTATGAAAATAGAAAAAAATATTTTTCATAATTTTTTTTGCAACTCTACAGAACTCCTCCACTTGAAAAAAAAACTATTATGAAGGGGGGATAGGGGCAAATGAAATAATTAAGGATTTAGCCTGTGATCAGGAAGGCTTCAATCTACTCAAGCACATATCACCTATTTGATCCCAGTGTTGTTCTGGCTCTTATTCTTCAGTCTTAAGATGGATTTAATACTCCTTCTCTACATCACAGTGGTCTTGGGAGAATAAATATGCTACAGATGGTAAAGTGCTCAGACGTTAGCATCCTGAGGCCAAAGGAAATCAAAAGTTATATCCATGTATGTGTCTTTGGAATCATTTGCAATTGAATGGACAAAGCTTTCAGAGAACTTGCTAGAGACAATTGCTTAGCTTACAGCACATATTTTATTCAATGAATTTAATTTCTATTATGCTTGTGAATTGTCCATGAGTGGTTTAGGAGCACTGGAATTCCCACCCCACCATGAGGACAGTTTAATGGAAGGCAGGCATTGTGTCACTGCAGCCAGGGAGTGGAGCTGTGCGCAGCTTCCCCCATTTCCAGTCTCCCAGCCTCTCTCTAGCATGCACAAGACTAACTTGTATCATTGTTGTCTTTGCATATACATTTAGTTCAGCTGCTTACATATAAATATTTCAGTCCAAAATGTAATTTCATGAAATATATGTATTTTTAAATTTATTTACTTTTAGATGTCTCCAGGTATGCCATGAGACTTACTAGCAAATTGAAGATCCCAGTGGGCATAATGGGATGTTTTTCTCAGAAGAGAAACCAAAATGAGCCCATTGCCATAAGCAATTGTAAACGTGGATGGAATTAAAGGAATATATCATCCCACAATGAGAAGCAACTCAGCATTAGCCAGCCTACCTTATGCATTTTAACAGTGATGCCTTGTGTGTGGCAATGCTTGTATGAATGTTATGCAGTACATTTATAAACTTGACCTGTTTTCTGAGACTAGACAGGGTCTGTGTTTGAGTAGATTTTGGACTTGGTGCAAATATTTACAAATATTTACAAACACAGTTCTGCTTTTTACCAGAGAATACTAGATCTGCATTTTTAAGCTAGAGGTTTCTTTTTCAGTAATAGACTTTCTATCTTTTCAACACTCTGGTTTGACCAAAAGGCATTATTTTTCTTGTTTAAAGATGTTTTCTTTAAACCAGCTTTTCATCAGGAAAAGACTCATTCAAGCTCAAGATCACTTTCTTCTTACAGAAAACTGCAATTTGACCTTATTCACACTCTTACTGTCATTAACTTATTAATTCTTACAACAAGCTTTGAGATCATTATCCACTTACTGAACAGCTAGGATGTGGAAGCAAAGGCAGACAGAATATGTGTTACTTCTCCAGGGCACAAAGAAATCATCATCAGAAGACAGATTAAAATCCTGATTCCTTGTACAGTATTTAGATGGTGCCTTTCCTTTGATAACTCATTGTCTTGTTGCCCTGTGTGTTAATGAAATACAGCATTTCTTAAAGCAGTTGCGTTTTGAACCAGTTATAGAGGGACCTAACAATTATGTTAACAGTATCTGAGACCTCCTACGTTTTGAGAAGAACTGAGAGCAAAAGCACATGCCAGGGAAAAGGGGATATGTTTTTTATCCTCTGAAGGTGAAGTTGCGCAGACAGACCACTAGGCACTAGCTAACATAGCTTTTTCAGCTTACTGGAAAAAGAATAGCATAAAGCAGTTCATTTGGAAGGGACCTACGAAGACCTCTGAGTCAAAGTGTCTGACCACTTCAGGGCTAACCAAAAGTTACAGCACATCACCGAGGGCATTGCCCAAACACCTCTAGAACACTGTCAAGCATGGGGCAAGAACCACCTCTCCAGAAAGCCTGTTCCAGTGTTTGAACACCCTCATGGAAACCATCACAGTTGCTTCAAAACCACAATGAGTCTGCTTTGTTTTACAGAAATAATCCTAAATTATCTCCCCTCTTCCCCCATTTGAATGCTATTTTTTTTCTAGAAAAGATATCTTCTACAGATAAATATCTGCAAAACTACAATGTCATATGTAATTTTTTTTTCAGTTTAAAAAAAAAAGAAAGAAAGAAACAGATCTTGCACATTAGAAAAACTTTTAGGTCTTGGCTACTTTTTCCTATTAAATATATCTTGGCACTTGCCTAGTTTATGGAGTAATCTCTTGCACAATATCATCCTTTAAATAGGTCAGCCAAAACTCTATATCCAAATACACTCTAAGCATTGCTTAGATCTCACTTAGAATTTTACAGTTGGGTTCTGTCTCTCTAATGGTCTGAATCAAATCTGTGGATACATCCAGATACCCTGAAGCAAGGGTATTACAAATGCAGATCCAGTCTGTCTGGCACAAGTCTTTCGTTTTCTGCTAAGGCTTCTTCTTTTTCTTTTTTTCCTTTTATTTTTTCTCTTTTTTCTTCCTTCAACTAAAGCAAAATCACTTTGTGATTTCACAAAATCTAGAAGTGATTATTTTCCAGGAGGAGTTATATGCATTTTTGAAAAATGAGAAAGTGATTAACTTGCAATGTGTCTTGAGTGAAACCGATTGAGAAGAGTAAAAACATGGAAATTCAGCACATATGTTTTGTAAAGAAAACCTATTGTCCTCTCTGGGAGGCTTTATTTCCTCAGCTTTTTAGGCAATGCTTCTTTGGCCCATAAATCAATATGGAAGAGGTCCTGGTGCTTAAGACAATGTTATTAGCTACAGTTGCAGAAGGTTTATGTTAATAGCAGGATGGGTACCAAAGGTCCAGAAGAGACAGGACATTACAGCAGTTATGACTATTTGAGGTAAAGACATTATATGCAATGCTTATTGTTTTATTGTGACTGATACTTGGCTTTCTATCTTAGGAACAGAATCAGAACTCTAATTAATTCTGAAAAATCACAGTGATAAATTTTCCAGAGCATATGTGAACTGAGACTAATTTTTCCATGGTTTCATAAAGTCTCCCATTAACTTGATTTTTTTAACTCTGTTTTGTTGCCACGACAAGTATAGGATAAAATCTCTGTATTAGTTATGTCTTGCCCTCCAGGATATAATTTTTCATAACTGTCTTTAATTGAAAGGAATTAACCTTCCTTTATAAGTCTACAAAACGCAAGGTGTGCTCAGATGCCTAAGTGCATGCATTAGCGTTTATGTTAACTGAGGTCTAATTTTGTGACTGAACTGTCTGGAACAGCATACCACAGCTTGGTTTTGGCACACCAGAACCCATTTTCTGGCCTCAGGTATTTATATTGCAGAATTTCCTTTCATAAAAACAAAATTAACCTCATATTTACAAATTATTCTGTGCATAATAAGGATAAAAGCAATTTATAGTTACTTTTTTCTTCTGCTACTGCCATTTAATCGTCTTCTAAGCACCTACGTATACTGTTACTGCACTGCTACCTCACTCTGTATTTCTTAGTGATATACCTTCGGTGTCCCACTCATCTCAGAAGTACAATTCTTCACTTTTCCTCAGATCTCACTTACATTTTTTCTCCACTGCATCTTCATCCTTCCCTACCATCG
The DNA here is from genome assembly GCF_002078875.1 of Numida meleagris. Lineage (NCBI taxonomy): Eukaryota > Metazoa > Chordata > Aves > Galliformes > Numididae > Numida > Numida meleagris. Next base: position 16,208,197 of record NC_034438.1, read on the forward strand.
TCACCCCAAGATGGCATACATGGACTACAACGACAGCTTTATTCAGTGAAAAGTAGGGCCAGGAAATAAAGCAAGCATTATACCAAACTATTCATATATCTCCTCTGTGTAACTCTTAGTTGCCTTAGTGCTTTATCTTGCTCTTCATCTGCTCTCCCTTTACCATTTGTAAAAGATCACCATTTGAGTCCAGTGCAGAGAAGTGTCTTGGGTGAAGCACAACCTTTCCAACTCATTACATGGGTGTCTGAGCCAGTGTTGGTATGTCTTTAGTGGGGAATTGCCCGGAAGTCACTTATAGCTCCTGTACACTATTTACAATACATAAGTTCTGCACTAGAGTTGCACTCACCCCAAAGAAGTTAGTCTTTTTTACTATGTGTTTTTAAATTTAGTCCAAGTACCAAAATTAGGACAATCTGTGCATGAGACCATGAGAAAGGCGATGGACTTCTTACATTCCCATGCTACAAACGCCAAAATCTGACCATAAGTTTTGCTGCTTTTTTTTAAAGTCCTATTTATTATTGGCATGATTCATTTTTTGTTTTGTAATAGTACCCAGATGTCTAAAGCTGGGTCCTGCTGTGCGCCATACAAACTTAGAAGAAGACACAAACTTTGCTCTGCAGAATTTAAAATATAATTTAGGAGACAGAATAACTCATTGGATATAGCAGACAAATGCAAGGACATAAAACAGGTAACATAGGCATCTGTGTGACTCGTTGTTGTAGACTGGCACTGATCGCAAAAAAAAAACCAAAACAGCACTAAATCACGCACAGGGAATTTATGATATTCAAAAGTGTCTGTTAGTTGCCCAGTTTGGGCCTGTCATCTGCCATTAGCCAGCATCCATCTCTGGCAGGCTTCATACATACAGCAAGGCCTGTGAGGCAGCACTTGATAAGATGTATTTAGTAAACAAAGCCTTGTAAACTGAAGGGGAGGTCAAAGGTTAGTTTTGTTTTGTTTTGTTTTCTTTTCTTTTCTTTTCTTTTTTGCTCTCTTTTCCGTAAGGAAGGGACTAAAAATCCCTCGCAAGGTAACGTTCCTTAATAGGCTTGGGGAACAAAAGCCCCGGAAAAGTGTAAGTGAAAAGAGGGCTCCTTCACGCAGCAATGAAGGGTGAAATCACAGGACAGGAGATATTCAGGGGTCAGTGTGGGAACAGTGTAGGAAACATTAGAACAAAAAGAATGAAGGAGAGAATAGGGGATTCAAAAGGTTAGACTTTTTTAATCCAGTAGTGATTCCACTCTGGATCTGACACACCCAATTTCCTTTTTTATACTCCTGAAATACCAAGCAAAGTACCAAATTTATTATTTTATGAATTAAAGCATGTTTTTCAAATAAGTTGTTTCTGGAATACTGGTTGTTATTGTCTAGTCTACAAGGGAAAGTGGTGCTTTTCATTTAACAGACCATGTGGTGGCAGTACACATTAGCAGCAGTTACTCAGTTTTGTAATGATATAATTGTATTCACTAAAGTTATATCTCAACTTGTTCCTCTTCAGTGTATTAAATGCATATGCCAAATCTTGGTATAACATGTTCACTCCTAAAGGTTGAATGCCTACTCTTAAAGCACCTATAATGCAAACAAGTAAATAGAACCTTCATACGGCAGAAATGTGTGTGGTGATATGTCCACATACTTTTAATAGTACTTCTTTAATCCATAAAGAAAACAGTTTTCTTTTTCTTCCAACGATTTTTTCTTCTAAGGGGCTGTGACATATTTTCATAGGAACTACACTTATCAGGAACTGTCAACATTTCGCCAGTACTACTTTTTTCTTTACGTACAAAAATACAATGAAGGCAAATTAAATAAAATTAACTTCAATAGCACGCATACAAAGAAGAAATCCCACCTATATGAAAGACTCATAGAAAGGATTTCCCAAGAAATGCTCTGCTATCCATGGTGACAGACATGTTACCACCCTCCTGCAAAGCAAAGTCCTCTGCATTTGGAGGGAACAGTTTTATCTGGTACAGTTTAGAGACACAATATCCTGTTTTTAATGCAACACAAGTGCTGGCAGATTGAGTTACCAAGTCTCATTAAAACATATATATATATATTTATAAATATATACATATAGTCATGAAATCAAATTTCTATTTTTTGTATTTGTGTACTAGATCAAATTGGGAAGTGAAAAGGAGCCAGTTACGGTGTTCGTAGGAGTTGATCTGTTTTGATCCAAGCAATATTTCATTTGACTGTTTATTTTCATTAAGATACTTTTTGAACTTATTTATTGAGCTATGGTACTTCTTTAGAAGTGTTTCTGGCTGTGGACAAATACCATCTGCAGTAAAGTAAATTTGTGTATAAAGAAGCTGATTAGCACAAACTAAAACAAGAAAAGGATCCTAGAAAGGCCCCAGAGAGGAAACCTAGAATGGCAATGGCAGGATAGAAGCGCAGAAGGACATAGAGCTTCAGGACTTGCACAGCAGTCCAATTTCCAACTAAACAACACATACCCAGCTTGTAAAAAGGTTACTGTTAGCTCTGGAACAGGATTCAACCACCCACAAATCAGTCCTGGAAGCAAGAGGCTGCCTAATACATACACAGAGGAGCAGAACTATATATCACATACATACACAAATTATGTGTCACAGGCACATATATATATATATATGAACATATTTTCACAGTATTATATATTAAAAAAGAAAATATAAGGTTGGAACTTTCAAGTTAGTTTGCACGAACTTTAAAAATGTAATACAATCTATGAACACCCACGTTAATAGCCTCAGCCTCATATAGGACCCTCCATTTTCACCAAGAGCACAGGTGCACACTAGTTTCCAGTAGCAGTTAGCAAAACTAAATGCTTGAATGGAGAACAGGCTGTTTAGTTTGATTGTCCCTGGTTTGACAGTCTGGCTTCCTATATTTTATGGTGTTTGCATTTTCTCAGTGCAGAATGTCCACAAAACCTCACAGTACCTCTCAGCAGCAGACAAACTTTACTACTCACCGTCAGGTTCTGGAAGTGAAACAAGACCATTAAAAATATTGCAGTGCCACGCAATAGACAGAAATACAGAAATAGACATAATCTTGGAATGGGAGTCTGCAGTCTCTGAGTCATGGCGTCAATATCCTTCTTGCTTTTACATCCACTTTAGTTCTTGTAAATCCTTATGTCCACTTCAGTTCTTGGAAACACCACTGATTCAGATCAGAACTCAGTTTAAAACATATCTTTTTCAGTAACAACCCAGTTTTAATTAAAGTTACTGAGTATTCTTGAAAGTTGGTCAGTATTTTCTTAGAGATTTGGACATACTTACCCTTATGAACAGTACTTGCAGTCTCAGTCCTACCTGAAAGTGCTTATTTCTACCAATGAAAATGCCCAGACACTGTAAGTCAGAGAAGGCTGGGAATTTTCACTGAAAGTCTCAACAACAGAAGAGGATTTGCCATATTCTCGCCCTCCAGCTGTTGCATTATCTGCTGAAATTGGAGGATTTTACTAGCTAAGGAAAGTTTCTTACCGATTACAATTTTGACAGTTAAAAGGAAGGTAAGAAGCATAGCAGGCACAGTTTTAATGAATTATTGTTTGTAACTGATGGTGTCTGATTTCTTAATAAGCAAGTACTTCTGTCAAAAGAGGTATTTGTGGTGTATAATGTATACGCAGGGGGATCAGCCTGTAAGGCAAATAGACATGTGATGTTGCTGTTTTGGACTGATTAGGAAAGAGGTGGGTTCTCGGAGTTCACCTACACCAGGACTTTGTCACATGAGTTCACTGACACAGAGCCATGCATCAGTTTGGCCACTCCATAGTCATTCCTCAACCACCACACTCTCTGGTAAATACAAATTATCTTACTCCTGTTCCACTAAGGAATGAATTTCCTGAAGGGCAGAAACAAGACAGTGATCACAAGCAACTAATCTACACAGTACCCACACCATGCTTGCAGTGACTAGCTCATGTTCCAAGAACAAAAGACTGAAGAACAAATATAAGGTAAAATATTGCTGAAGAAAACCCAGCCTCTATTTCCAGTGTGAGGTGGCTTACTCATAGCCCTAGATTTTCCTGTTATCTACACAACCTACCTAAATGTGTGAAAACTCTGGGTTTGTGCAGCTTCACTTCAATCACTGTTCAGTTTTTGGCACCGCAATATAAGAAGGAAATGCAGCTATTAGAGAGCATCTGAAGGAGGGCTGTGAAGATGATGAAGGATCTAAAGGGGAAGATGTCTGAGGAGCAGCTGAAGGTACTTGGTTTGTTCAGCCCAACACAGAGCAGGCTGAGGGGAGGCCTCATGGGAGCTGCAGCTCCTCACAAGTAGCAGAGGGCAGCACTGAGCTCTGCTCTCCGGTGGCAGCAGCAGGGCCCCAGGGAACGGCATGGAGCTGTGCCAGGGGAGGGGCAGCTGGGGGTTAGGGAAAGGCTCTACACCAGAGGGCAGTGGGCATGGAACAGGCTGCCCAGGGGAGTGGGCACCTCCCCAAGTGGCAGAGTTCATGGAACACTTGGACAGAACTCCAGACATAGGGTTTGAATGTTGGGTGTTCCTGTGTGGAGCCAGAAGTTGGACTCAATGATCCTTGTGTGTCCCTTCCACACTGGGATATTTAATGATTCTATGACAATTATAAACTGCTTTGTCTAAGATCTTGTACTGTGGTAGTCATAATGTTTCTGTTAATGACAAATCAATTTTTGTAATCAAGAAGCACCCTTTATCTGTTTTCCACATTTGCAGTGGTGTAAAACAAAGACTATCAATACAATTTTTTATCTTTTCTATACAGCTGAAATAATGTGATGGCAGGTTTTTTTTTGTTGGTGGTGTTATGTTTGTTTGTTAGTTTGTTTTAAAAGCAGAGCCACCTCCCTGATTTTCAAAACAGTGAATGTCTCTATGAGAACAGGAATACCAGCATGTATCTACTGTTTGCCACGTTTGGGCATAAGTATCTTAGGGGAAGTAATTCTTGGCTAAGGTATAGAGAAATCACGAACCTTTACACTGGAGGAGTACTTCAAAAATAAGCAAAAATTTGTTTTCAGGAAATCCAGGTCTCCTCACCTTCATTGGAGCCATTTGGGTTCACATTGCTTCTGCTTTGTTCTTGCTCATTATTAGAAAATTCTTTGAGATCAACACGGTAAAGATTAATTCTGTCACTGTCCCACCAGTGAAGCCTTGTGTTTGCTACTGCTATTTCTGCTTCGAACAACTCCCATCACAATGCTTTTACACGTGGTAACATTTCTGTGATAAAAAAGTGTTTTGATCAATAATCTGCGGTTTCTGCCCTTACTCACCACCTCCTTCTTCCTCACAATACAGAGTCAGTAGCATATTTAATGAGCATAGTGTATCCCAGATGGCTACATGGAACAGGCAATATAAGTGAGTATCTTCTGATTCAGTAGGAGTGTAAAATTAGACAGCATATGAAGAGCTCAAAATGCAAAATCCAGTACTCTGGGACACTTTATATTTTGCAACTTCAATTCCCTTTGTGTCCAAAAAACAACAGATTAATTGTATTCATTCTTCTGCCTTATTTTCATCCTTGAAAGATACAGGATGGCTGTGACACAGCATGTCCATCATAAGATGATCAACCTCTATATGATTCTTCTATGCAAAAAAAAAAAAAAAAAAAAAAAAAAAAAAAAAAAAAGAAAGCTTTTAGACCTTGTACTGTCTTGCCTTTTGACTCTGAAGCTCTGTGTCTTTTCTAACTTTCTAAAAACAACGTTAATGACCGCAATGACAGAATCAAGGCAGGTCAGATATCTGCAGACAGCAGCTTGGTCCTGTGAGCTGTCCATAAAAGTACCTGCCAAAAAGAGTAAGAGCAGGAAGCATGAAGTATGAAGAGACAACAGCTCCAGACATGGCATTAAGTTTGGGAGTTATACTTCTGGAATACCACAGCTGTGATAAAAGCATGCCTTATGTATTGAAGACCTGGTTACATCTCACCAAAACAGAAAAGAGCCTAAAATAGTAACTCTGGAACAGACAACGTGGCCTCCAATGGTTCCTTCCAACCTCAAACCTTCTGTGATAATTCCAGTGGACAAGAGCAGCATAGAGGCAGAGGCATGGGATTAAGTCCCTTGGAGAGGGACCCACTGTCCTCGCTTATAGCAAGAGGGAGAAAGAGCACCATATGCCCCATTTTCAGCCTAAGCAAGCAGTTACATCCAGTCACACGTGGAAGTATTGTAGTGCCACCCTCTTTATTTCAACAGGAGAAAAGAAGCCTAGACACTAAGATTTTCACTTCTGCTATTGGCTTGGATTTTTGTAAAGTAGGATATTGGGCCTCAGTTCAGGGATGATACCATGGAGTAAAGCCAGAAAGTGCTCAGTATGGCCCCATTTTATGATTAACAATTAGTCATGATGCTCTTACTGGAATTTTGTTTGCCTAATAATGGCTTGATGCTGAACAGAAAAGGGGGGAGGTGTGTAATCTAATCTCTCCTTGTGCATGCGTGCTTTAACCACTTTTATTTCTGTGCAGGACATTGAATCCATCTGCCTATTTACCTCTTTATTTTGCAAATATGAATATATGCCCTCTATTCAGTCACTCATAAACCAGATGATTACCCATCTCATAACAGCACATGCAAGTCCCAAGAGAGGATCTGAAACAGGAGAAAGTTGTTTCCAGTCAAGATCCGCGTACTTCCTTGATGAAGAAAAAATCAAGATGTCTTCTGTTGTTTAGAAGATTTTGCCACCTCCTCTGCAGAAGAAATGGTCATGCAAGGTATTTCTTCTGCAGAGGAGGTGGAAAATTCATCTTTACATGAATTTGTAATGCCACAAAAAGTCTGATACTGAACGAGTCAAGGTGATTGTCCATGAGAGGCCTATACATTCCTCCTCTTGGTGACATCATTGTGGAGCTGTTGTGTTTTAACTAATGTGGCAGGTAAATCCAAATGAGGAGAGGAGGTAGAGGGATTGGCTTGTAGTGACAGAACCTCCACTGCCCTACCTGGGAGGAAGTGAGGAAGTGGATACATAGAAAAATGAAGGGAAAAAGAAATGGGGCAGAAACCAAGACACTCATTCTGGAGCCAAGGCCTTGCCTACACTCTCCATCTTCCTGGTACACAGCAGGATAAGGGCAGAAAAAGCTGGAAAGATAAAGAGAGAAACTTCAGTATGCCCATACTCATGGTTTGATACATGTTAAAAACCCAACCTGAGTTTTCAAAACCTTTCCGACTTCAGAATCCCAAATTGGTTGCCAGTAAATTGCCCATGAAAAATTTAAGCATCTTTGAGCAACAACAAAAACTGAGAACTATCTGATCAGGAGCTACCTTATGTCAGTCAGTGTACAGGTGCCAGAAGCCAGCCAAAAAAGATACCCCAAGGTTCTTGTGTGTTTTAGATCTTGCCCTTTACTCAGGGCTGCAAGAAATTTCTTTTATGCTCTTGCTATGTACAGCCAGGACTCTCACTGGAAGGTGTATGTCTCTAATGAACTAGTCAGAACTCATTTGTTTCTTTTAAAACATAGCCAGAATCTGTGTACAGCAGGTAGTGAGAGTGCTCAGGGGAAACAGATTTAATTCTTTCATCTCAGAATAATTTAATCCCTCTTATCCCACTTTCCAGAAGACAGATCACCAAGAGGTTACCTAATCCAAATAGGATGGTGTGAGATGTACAAAAGGACTCCTCTCACCCCTTTGGGAAATCTGCTGCTGTGCAGAAAATGCTAAAGACTGAATGAGAGAGGCAGAGCACGACTGTATAGTCTAGTGGCTACGCTGACAGCAAGGAAACACAGTTCTGATGCCTATTTCCATGACCACGCCTGTATTTTACCTATTTTATGTAATGTGCAGACTTCGTCTTGGGAACAAAAAACAGAACTCATATCTTTTCCTATAGAGCTGAGCCACTTAACTACTGAACTCCCAATTAATTCCAAAAACATTGAAGGCTCTTCAGTACAGTGGTGTAGTGGTGAACAGCACTTCTCCCCAGAACATTTGTATCCTGGTGTCATAACATTTCACTTTAAAGGAGGAGATGAAGCTCTGCATAACCTCATAAAGAGGGAACTCAACCTGACTGTCCATGTCAAGATGGGTCATTATAGATACACAAACTGAGCAGCTTTGGATGAAAAGTTAAAAAGAAAAGAATCAAACACCAAATAACTCTAGGTGCCTCCAGGGTTGGGCACATATTTCCAATGTTGTGTTTTGAACTTAAGTTCCTGAATTCCAACTACACCTCATATAAAGTGCTTAAGTCCTCTTTTGGAGCTGGCCCAAAGTTAGATCTGAAAACCATATTTGCATTTAATCTCACTGCTTTCTCACCTTAGTTTTGAGTGCAGAGTTCACTGAGTTCATGAACATAAGCCAACACTCAAGAAAGTTTGGCAAATACAAGATGAGGTGGTTCAGAGAGCTGGGAATCTGCCATACTTACAATGCTAGATTTCTACTGTTCATACCTCCTCAAATCAAGACAGATTACATTTACCACCCAAAACACCAGCCTGAGCAGTGTTCAGTTCAGAAAGCTGGAAGGAAAGAGAAAGATGGAGCCCAAAGTCTGAACCAGTCACAGCATGCATGTAAATGCTGTGGCATTCAAGGTGCTAGCACTACCTGCACTGCTGTGTGCACAGGGAGCTGTACTTCAAGCAACCTGCAAGCGGTTTGTGAGCACCGTATGCAATATCCTGGCATTTAGACTGATGGCTTGAGATGGTAGAGACCCCAACAACCACTTTGAGAGCACTTTTCCTGAGACTTGCACCATATTAGCCACTAAGGCTCACAGTGCAAGCAGGTGACAAGTGCACCTGCAGCTCTTACTGACATGTCTCTGTTCATTTACAAGGAAGCTGCAAGGGAGAATGATAGAAAAGGTGCTTGGAAGGGCTCTCTGGAGATTAGCCAGTCTTGCCTCCCACCTGGCGCTTCAAATTGTGGGATTCTTTTCAGTACCTCACTCTGAATATCCTCCCAGGCACTATGCGTGCTGACAATCTCAAAGACGATACTGCTTAGGTGTAAAATAAAAGAGAAAGAAAAGAGAAGCCAGGAGAGAGTCTTTGATTTCCAAAAGCATGTTGAGATTCCCAGGCAATCTTATAGAGACACAAATATGCGGAGCTTTTAGCAATTAACCTCAAGATGAACGACTTGTTTCAAGGACAGTAAAAATGCCATGTTGTGCAGGTGCCTGTATATGTGGGTAGATTTCTCAGGAGCACTTCAGGGACTATAGCCACGGTGGTTGTGCTCCCAGGAAGCAGCTGCAGTCTTGCACAGCCCTTTCCTCAGATCCTCTTCCCCATCACTACCCGTTCACCTCCAGACCTGTGTATGTGAAACTGGAAGTTATTAAACAAAATGCCATCTGAACGGAGCAAAAACTAATAAATGAGCAATAGGCATGTATGAACACCAGAGGGCAATTAGAAAAGGAGCTGAAATGGGAATCATTAGACAACATAATTCTAAATGAATGGTGACTCATAGTTAATCCCGTTGACTGTTTATGATAAATAGAACAAATGGCTTGTCAAAGTAATGTTAGTTCTTCTATGGTTTGATAGATCAAGGTTAGTTACTGTTAGAACCACAACATTATGCTTTGTTTCCAACTGATGAAGGAATAAGATTGATTGGAAACATATGGTAAAAAATGTTGCAGTTCGTTGTTTGCATCTGTTATACTTTTACTTGTTAGTAATTGGTTCGTGAGTTGCTTTTCTATTTTTGCTGTATTTTTTTTCATATATTAAGTGAAAACAGAGACTTTTTAGCTGATGCACAAATGAGAGGATAAACATCTCAGAAAGCTTTGAAGCTGTGTTATGTTTTTTTCTCCAGTTTGTTTTGTATCTCTTGGACTACACACAGGATTTTCTGCTGGTGAGCATGGGAGTAAAGCCCTTTTATTGGGTCACCTGAACCTGGTGAGAAAAGAGTATGTATCTGACATCCTGTGAAGAGAAATGAGATTTGCACGGAAATTACAGTAGTTGAAACTTTTTCTGTGACATATCAAAATTGTTTAAAGTTTTGACTTTTACCGTATAAGAAAGGTTCTGAAAGGAGTGCCTGAGTGTTTAGCTAGCAAAGGCCTAGGCACTCTCGGATGATTGGTTTTCTAAAATGCCTTCAAACAGTAAGCAACTCAGCACTCAAATTTCATTCTTAAGGATACAACACAGTGTATTCACAACATTTTCACATCTTTATTCCCTTGTTAGACCACAAAGAACTGCTAATCATAACCCTATGATCTGTGAGTGTATACCACAACAAACCTAAAAGCCAGTGGAAATTACAATGTGTGTGCTTCAGTACAATCAATTTTGTTTGTTATTTTAGTGGCATGAGCTGTTTACAACAATCAAGCCATCATGTAGCACAAAGTAAATCAATAGGGTGATAATGTAGCTGTTTACTATACTTACAGACTTGTCTGTGACCATGTCTAGGACACCTTATATCCTACAATTCCATCCTCTTCATTTATATTTCCTTTTGCATCAAGGTTGACATAACTTACAGGTACTAGGAAATCCCACCATGCTACAAAATGTAGCATTTATAAGAGATACATCTTATACATACTTACAGTGAGCAGAATAAGGACTTGTTTTGATTATACATGTGGATTAGCTCTTTGAAGAAAAAAGTAGGTGTTACCTCATGCCCATATAAATCTAGTGATAAAATGTGCCTAAACCAAAACCCCGTTTACATGTCTTTACTTGTACACATACATTAACATGTTTCAGGCACAGCTCTGAGCAAGATACACAGACATATGTTGCTATGAATCTTGGAGAACATACTGTGCCTACATTTTTCAAGCTATGCAACAATTCCTGCCATAGATTTATGTTGTGCCAGAAAGGGACAATATACAGATATCCTGTGGGCACAGAAAAACATATTTTCAATGGATATCAAACACATACATATAGGTAGAGAAGCATGTTACTATTGGATACATTAGAAGTGAATTTTTAGTGTATCAGTTGTTTGCGGCAGCATCCCATGCCCACACTTCTACCTGCTGCATCTCTCAGTGCATCTAGGTCATCTTATCAGTCTTTCACTGAGATGTGAACAGCATCATCTCTGGTAGAGGACACTGCAGAGCAATTCTGTGCCATAGTCCACTGTCACAGAGTGAATGCTTTGCTGCAAATTTACTCCAGCTGACCCTGGAGCAGCCAGCTCATTAGAGAAAAAATAACAACAGTTAAAATGGGTCAGCCAATTGCTTTTAACAATATATGTATGTCCATTCCACACGATGGAAATTATAGATGGGAAACACACATCCCTTTTCTAGGAGGCATAGGAGGACCAGAGAGGAGCAGAAGGACCTGCTGCTGAAGAACCTCTATGGAGAATATTCCCTCCTGATTCAGCAAGCAATGTAGTTAATGATGGCATTGCTACAGACTCAGATTTTTATGATTTTCAGGAAGGATAGTTGCTGCCACTTCATAAACCATATTTTGCCTGATAGAAAAAAAAGTGGTTCAGAGAAGTAAAATGGAGATAAATGCCAAACTTTCTGCTTCCTTTTTCTCTTACTAAGTTACATTTTGTGTTTATGAATTTACATTTTATGAATTGTCTTGAAATGAATTCATAAGGGGTGAGATCCCAAAACCTCAGAATTATTTGCAGTATGAGATTTTTGGAAAGTTAGCAATACTGATAATCTCTTCCTGAATCTCTCCAATTTAAGTTATTTCTAGAGCACAGAACCTCTGCTTCCACTGTGTGCCCATTGAAAGAAACCATAGCATGTCACGATAAAAAATCTTACATTCCCCAAAGCCTTCTAAGTTTGGTGCTTCTCTCCTTGTATTCCACAGACTTCCAAATCTTCCCTTAAGGGAAACATTCTTTGTCAATTCCCAAAGTAAACTTTCCTTTGTTTCCTGGGATTTCTGTATCTCTTTCTTAAGTTTTGCTCTGTGTGAGTAAACTATAGCCCTGAGACTTTTGGCAGATTATAGTCCATTCCTACAGATCCTGCAGGATCTCCTTTACAGCCTAGATCATGCCAGGTAGCAACATTTTCTGCTGGTTGTGTGACAGTTTTTTTATAATAACGTTGCCTAATAAGCTTTTGTGAAATCAGATTTATGTTCTTAATAAAATGAATGCATTTTTTAAAGAAGATTTGACATTTTATGGAATTCCATTTATTTGTGTTTCAATTACTTTGTTAACAATGGCAAAGTTAGTAATGATGTTTGGCAATCAAAACACGTTATGAAGTATTCAAACAATACAAGGTTAGTTAAGTTAAAGGAGATGTTGTGCAGAGCATTTTCAAATTGAATTTGGATAGTGGCAAGCATCTGTGTGTTTGGAAATCTCTAAGTTTCTGCCTGAAGGGTAAATTGAAGCTTATATAAACAAGAACTTGTGATCTAATGTTTGGGCTTTTACTGACACAGACACAAAGACACACACAGATGCACACACATAAACCTCTATGGGAGGTTACAAAAGATATATAAAAAGAGAGAGAAGATAGAGGAAGAGATGAGACATGTTAGCTGTCTATTTAATGTTTTTCACTCATGTAATAAAGTCTGGCAAGGCTTTTTCCACAGTTCCACCAAGCCAGACCTGTAAAAGCAATTATCTGTCATCATAACGTGAATCAAGCTTGCAACTGCTGTGATTCTGAAAAGCGTGACAAAGTTAATTGAAATTTAGGCACTGAACACTTTTCACTTCCTGAGATAAGATGTGTTTTCAGGGGAAGTTTGTTGCTATGTTGGCTTTAGTTAACTATTCTTAAGACTCTTGTTAAAGGATTTGTGTTATTTCTGTGGGTGGATCATAGTCTCATCCAATTACGACTTCAGTATAGCCAAACTTTGTGTCATATGCTTTACTAGCCCATACTGGTTTGCACATTCCTCTCACTTCACAAGAAAAAAAAAAGACAAAAATAAAAATGTCCCTCAAGTGATTACAAAAAGTATTTTGGAAGTATCAAATTTTACTGAAAGTTCAGTTCATTCCAAAAATATCATTTTGGTGGCTTGCTGGTGTATTGTTTTAGTAGCTACAATAAAATTGTTTGAAATCTCACAAACAATTAATTCTCAGCCCAGAAGCCCAATGTGAACTACGCTTAAGTTTTCTTGGATTGTTATCTTCTAATCTCCTCACTGTAGAGCAGCACACATTTCACCTGGTTTTACACTCTCTTAAAAGTGAAACCTGCATTAAAATGGCTTGCTGTTAGAAAAAATTAAATCCTGAAAGAATTCATATCATTGGTACTAGTGCAAGTAATATAAGAATATATAAAGAAAACTGGAACTTTACAAGTCCCTGGGGTATATTACATGTCTGATTCTCTTTTTAGCCCAATTTTCTCTAATATCATTCCTCTGACTTGCAGTGGAGCAGTTCCAGAGCATGATCTTGTAAGATGTTCAGTATCTTCAACCCTCACTGAAAGAGTACACTCAAAAAAAAAAAAAAAAAAAAAAAAAAAAAAAGGAAATGGTGGAACTTCTTGGAGCCAAATCAGAAGAAATATCAAAATAACAAAAAAAACCCACATTTGATTTTTTAAGAATTTTTTAGACCTAACTGTTTTGATCACAGAATGAACGACAGAATGGTTTGGGTTGAAGGGACCTTAAAGACCATTTGATTCTAATCCCCCTGCAGTGGACAAAGGATACCTTCCTCTAGATTAGATTGCTTAAAGTCCCATCCCCAGGCTGAATAAATCCAGCACCCTAAACCTCTCTTCATAGGAGAGGTGCTTCAGCCCTCAGATTATACTAATAGCCCTTTTCTGGACCTACTCTAGCAGGTCCATTTCCCTCTTATAGTGAGGTCTCTAGAGCTGAACAGGCTTTGTCTTCATGTTGACCCTTAGTTCTTGCTTGTGTGGTCTTTTTTAGTCATTTTTCATCATTTTTTCAGTCCCTTTGAAGAAGGAAAAAAAATGTTCTCAAGAAATGATGCAATGTAATTGAAAATATATTTTTTTTGAAAGTATAATTATTATTTCAGTGTATGTTTCCAAGGAAAGATATACCCATAATAGACATAGAACCTGTGTCTACTGAAAACAATTTCAGATTTAAGCCCTAAATGAGAAAGAAACCTTAGTTTTTCTCGCAGACTCCACATAACATAGAAGTCCAAAAGTAACAGTTGCAGAAGTATTTCTTCTCAAAAAGACAAAGCTTCTTTATGGTAGCCTGATGCAGCCCTCATTTCATCCTCCTTCTGACCTCCAGCATTCCTCATTTATGAGGTGAGAGACAAACTAAGAGTGAGGATGCAAGTGATGGTCATGGTGGATGCTAGTCTAGAAACTGTGGGCAGTCATAAGGCTCCAAGGACTATTACAAGACCTGACATTGCTGCACAAGGCTTACATTTAACCTAGCTGAAGTCATTAGGGTCCAAACTGATGCCCTGGAAATCAGTCCATCTTTTAGGGATAGCATAATGGTTTAGATTGTACTGAACATACTGCCATGACCTAATAATTTAACAACGTTTTATTTTTTATTTTTTAAAATGTAGAAGACCTGCATGCCCCAGATCTACTCAAATTTGTTGAGTATTTGGAGCTAATGCACAAATCTGAGCTTCTCAAAATTGAGGTCAGGCTTGGGAAATCTGCGGAATTACACCTTAGAAAAACTATAGCCCAACATGTGATCAGGTACCATTGCACAGGATTTGCAAAGGAAAAGCATATAGCTAACCTCACAGCAATGGCATTCTCCTTCACCGCTGCTCTTCTGAATGCAGCTGTTTGATTACAAGGATTATTATTCAGCCCACCATGATGTAACAGAAATTTCCCAGGACACATTTCATTGCTAGATGTAGGCTAAACAAAACTTAGAGGGAGAGTTCTGTCACTGTAAACTAGTTATGCTGTCCTCTTTCTTGCTTCTGGTGTACAGTCCTATTTTGAATGTGCTTTCCAGTTTTTCCCAAGATCTCTACCCGCTCCAGACTGTTGCATTTTTGAACACTGAAGTACATGCATTATTTAAGTATTACATTTCTCCTATCTGGCCTGCAGCCATGCCCCTTAGGCACTGAACTCACTGGATCTCATATACCAAGGCAGGGTTAAGCGAGGTCAGCGCCTACTGGAGAGCATCTCTCAGAAGCTAGGTGCCACACGAATCATGGTGCAGTTCAGTAGGTGGCACCCTTTCCTTTAGGTTTGCCCTGAAACACCACTGCCTGGAGCTTGATGAATTCACACTTGCCACCAAAGTTCAAATTACCTTATTCAGTACCACAGGTCCCTGAGGGTCATGAAGAGAGTGGCAAGTGTCCTCTCATTTTCCCACTGATATGTCATTGTTATCAAGTATTGCTGGATGCTGGTGCTCCCCTTCCCCACCTCCCACCAGACAAATAAGGCATCTGGAGGGGCAGGGGAGAAGAAATGAAGCTTGTCCACAGTCTGTGGAAGTTCACCCACTGGGATATCAGGGCCTCAAGGGAATTGAGATGTGCAAAGCCAATCTTAAATTTCCCTAGATAATGGGATCCAACTATGGAAAATCTCCCCCCAGAATGTTCAATGTACAAAACTTTGGACTTCAAGCTTCCTCTGAAACACTTTTCTGTGATGCTCTGCATCATCTGTGGCTCTGTTCTGCCTGGTGTTATATGGGCTTAAAGCTCTCTGACTCCAAAAGACACTGAGAATGTAAGCTAGTGTCCAGAAGTCAACCAGTAGTTCTTTTCCCCACAAAAATAAAAGTACTCCTCAACTCAATTGTTTCTCAGCTTTTTTGCTCTGGAGTCCATTCAGATGAGAAGAAAAAAAATCACCTTCTGATGCACTCAGTTCCCTTCACCATGATCTGCCAAATATGGAGTAGCTCCCAAAATGTCTAATTCCTCAGACCACCTGGGAGAGTCCCACAAACCACTGGTGGTCCAGAGACCACAGTCTGAACACTTCTGTGTTAGGCTACTGGTTAAATAAAAGGAAATTAAACACAGAAAGTTGTTAAAATGACATTGCATGTGAGTCATGGCTCCACATTAAGTAATGCTCTTACAGAGCACTTGTCCTCCTGGATGAAATCTCCCCACCTTCTGTCTCTAGTCTCAACTCCTTGGTAATAAATATCATGTTTTATTATTTACAGAAGTGAAAGAAATGCTAATGCTTTGTCTGAGAAACAACAAAGTGTTAGAAACAGAAATATAATGAGAGGTGTACAAGTGAATACAACACTCATATTTCTGCTACTGACATGCAGTGAATACTCTAGATTTCCACTGAAGCCCATCTAAGCAAAATTTGCCAAAGAACACTTATTTTTCACATTCTCACTTTCCAAAGTGCACTCTAGCACAACCAGATTCTGCCTCTTCGGTCATTTAATATTGCGCTATAACAAGCTTGCTTCAGCTCTGCCTGCTAACTGGAGGAGGCATGCAGTGAAAGAGTCTAGCACCCACAGTTTGGTGCAGTTCCGTGTCTGTTTCTTAAGCCATTTTTAATGAGCTAATTTTTATGATTGTAGACTTACTTAGGCTTTAAAAAAGTGGATTTAGACATGAGGAAATGCTGTCATGCAATAATCATTCATTACATTTGCGGTCTATTATTCATTGTTCATTATCAGATTATAAATATTTTTCCCTCAGGCCTCTACATCTCAGCTCTGAAGATGTCCAGCATAGAACATAATCCTATAGAAGGCCACAAAAGATGCTGTTTTTTCTTGATATCCACTCACTTTCAGATGTTACACGTGAAATACCTTCCTAGTTTGCATGACTGTTGGTGAAAACCCTTTCCATATCTGGATGTCTCAGTTCAGTGCCTGCCTGCTGACGTGCACTGGAGCAGAGCTCCAGAGTTGGCTGATACCTTCTGAGAGCCAATGGTTTTGAGATGTGGATCTGTCACACTTGGGACCTTCTCCTGGTGCTGTGTGGGAAGGCCTTGTGCAACGTGTGGCGGAAGAGAATGGTCAGAGAAGTAACTGTCTGCCAGTAAGGATGTGAAAAAGCAGCATCAAAAATATGGTTTATGAAGCGCACAGGATTACCATTAGCCTTTTGAAGTGGTAAAGCCCAAACCTTATTTTTTCAGCTCATTGCCTCCACCCTAAGGCTGTTAGTTACGCTCCCTCAGTATTGCACTGGAGGTGCAAATAGACAAGGGAGCACTGCCAAACCCTTCTGTTGCATGAGGCACAGGGAGCTTGACAGGTTGGTAGGCAGTTGGCAGTGCTATTCCAGCAGCAGGGCAATGATCCCTGCCCTTCCTACCCCAGGGCAGGGATCTGGAAGGCAACCTGCCAACAGAAAGGTAAGATTTCTAATTCCTGTGCTTCCAGGTATTGTCACATGTGCTGCTGCTTCTGTGTTATTATTTTAGGAAAGCAAAACTTGCTTCATTTCTATTCTTTAGAAAGAAAAATGTGCTTTTAAAACATTTCTCAGCAACTGGACTATATTGACAATATGACGATATGACATCAGCAAAAAACTGAAAAGAAATGGAAGAATGGTGTAGTCAGGACTCACCAGGAGAGCTCCTGTTAGGAAAGGCTGACTCTTGAGTGTCCCACCTGGTTTCTGTTGCCCATCTCTCCAGCAAAGTTTCCACAGTATCCTGCTGCTCCCAGGCTGGAGACTACCACCACAGCTCCTCTGTGATATGCGCACAAAGGGCTGAAGCTGGGGAATATGAGGGAATTTCCAGGATTGTGTTGGCCCCCTTATGAGTTTTGATATCGATGTTCTAATTTTTGATCATATTATGGTATCAGCTGTCAACAAAAACATATTGCATTAACAGTAATAATAATTGCAGGAGTAGCTGATGGAAATAATAGTAAGGAACAGGAGGGGGTTGGGACTACATGACCTTCAGAGGTTCTTTTCAATGTAAATTGTTCTGTGATTCTGTGATTTTTTTTCAACAGGATTCTCAATGTTGCTGTCAATTCTTCGGTTACTTTTGTCAGATTTTCTTATTAGTGTAATGCAAATGAAATGTCAAATTGCTGTTCACTGCCAGACAATTTACTGTTTACACATGGATAAAAAAGTTCAGAAAGTAATTAATCTTGCATTTCTAATTTGTACTTTGATTAGGCATTTCAGGCATTTTAGTAATGCTAGAGGTGGCAAGCAGAAGACTGAGAACAAAGTATTGGCAAACCACAAACAGAGCTTCTGGCATAAAGAATGGAATTTATGTTCCTGTCAGGTGGGGCAAAGTTAGCACGAGCCTGATAGAACAGTTTGTTCCCAGGAGCTTTGCTTCTGAATTTGATTGGCCTCTATATGGGACTTTAGCATCAGAGCACGTGAGGTACCTAAAGGAGGGCATCTCCCCACCTAAAGGAGGGACATAGATCCACCCAGAGCTACAGAGAATCCACAGAGCAGCCACATGCAGCAACCAGCACCCAGACTGAAGCCAAGTGGAGGCTGAACTGATATGGAGACCCACAGAAGGTGCCAGGAACCCTGTACATCTCCAGCAACATGTGCAGAGAAAGAGCAGGAGATGCTCCTGTTTGGAATTTGAGATCTGGCAATTTTACGTCCATATGAACTTTATGGAAGGCCAGAATTTGGGCAATGTCCAGAGCCTGGGAAAAAACAAATATCACAGAACACCAGGGGTCAAGATCGAGAATAAAAATGTCATGCTAATTGGAGGCATCATAGTATAAACAGAAATACTATTAAATTATTCTGGAGTTTGAGAGCAGGTTACAAAGTGCGTATGGACATAGCCCATAGCAAAATTAGTCAATGGATACTTAGCACTTACTAAGTTAGGTCCATTATCTCCCCCATCTGAGTATATGAAAGTCTTTGGCATAGGGATGGTCTGGGTTACTCTGAGAGCTAAATGAACCCTTAACCATAATAAATATGGAATGATGCAACAATACATTGTTTATTTCATGGAAAACAGGGCATGATAACTCTTACAACTTTCTTGCTTTTTTATATGCCTCTCTTCACTCCATGCACCTGGTGCCTTTTGATGATTCATTTTAATGTGTTCAGCATGTGCTCATACACAGACTGAGATCGCAACAGAGAATCACTGCAGTGTGCATATCCAGGGATCTAAGCCCAATAAGTTGTTGACAGTGACAGAATGACAAATGCTGTCAATATTGTATGATGTGAAAAAAATCTACCAAAAAATTAGATCCTGGAAAATTCTGAAAAACACAGTTTTTCCAAAGGTTTGGTGATATAAGCACAAGTCCCTCAAGCATATATTTCCCTTGAAGAGTGTAGATGGTTTCATTACTTAAAGTCAAGCACACACATATGTTATGTGGTGATCCAAAGCTGTTACCACTCAGTGTGTATGGCTTTATCTCAATTTCCCTTCTACTATGATAATTTATGTCAGATTTATGATTTACTGTAGATTTATGACATACACCAGACTGTCATTCTTGACAACTAGATAGCCGAAGTAATCTCCAAAATATTTAGCATCATACCTGGAACATTAATTGATGGTGGAGTAAGTTTTATCGAAATGTAAGCAATTCCTTCTATGGGTATGAAGTATTGGTATTGATGAGGGATTCAGTGATGGAAATTAAAGTCTCCTGTTACTCCAAAGTACTACAGACTGGTTTTAGAGTGCATTTTCATTCTTTTTTCTTTACCTTTAGAAGCACACATTAATTTTATTATATAGGCAGGCAGGCAGACAGACAGATAGACAGTTATGGCTAGAGGTACCATAACAGAAAAACAATGGTTTCCATTTAAATTGTTTTGCTTTTCAGTCAGCTTGCCTTACTCAAAAGCAACAGAAGACCCTTGGCTTCATTTATATTTCAAAGCCTAGTCACTCTTTGACATCTGTTTTGGTGGAAGTTTAAACTACTTTGCTGACTTTGTTACTTTATATAAATGTTTTAAGACAATTCAATAAAGTGCAATTTCTTTGAGACAGGTACTATCATGTCAGTTTGAGGTAATCGTGGCCATGCCTTCTTACATGTTTCTAATGCCATTTGATAGGTGTCATTGACTTTTATGAAAATCTTTGAGGCACTTCCTTATAGACTGTGTTTGGAATTACTGTACATATCTCTTTCCTGGCCTCTGGCTGAATCTTACAATGTAAATAGGTTCATATGGCTGGCACACAGAGGGATAAGGTGTGTATTACTAGAGCCAGTACTTCAAAGGGGTATGCATGGTTTCAACCAAAATTAAGAACAGGAGAGCCCTGTGTAGACACTTTTTTTTTTCTTTCGGTTTTCCCTAGTTCCTTCTTTAAATGAAGAATGTCTAGGTGAAGCTTTCCAAAGAATTATTCTGAATAATTTAAGTAAATTTATGTGCCATCGTACTTGGACTTTTTGTTTTGTTTTGAAATTGTTGCTATTGAGACATAATAGCTTAACGAACAAATTAGTGATGTCAGAACCTCTCAAATATATCTATTATTGAATTATCAGCATTTTGAACCATGAAAAAATACATAGTTGTTACTGACAATGAAATAAAAAGCCTGACCACGAGAAAAAATATCATCTAAACAGAGTTTTTATAGATTAAATTAATTCTGAAAACTATACAAAACACTGAAAAGCTGCGTACAGTAAAATGTCAAAGCTGCCACATGTAAAAATGCTACTGGAATAACCTATATTCATTAATATCTTATTCTCTTTGAGAGGTAAGAACTATTTTTGGATTCATGACATGAAGAAGTGCTTATAACGTATAATGTGGTTTTATACACTCTGAATGTTGCTAGCAGAGTGAAAGGCATTCGGTTAGTACAGTTAAAGAAATACTACTGTTTCAAATGAATTGCACTTAAACTCATTAACACTGAATTTGATTTGTAAGCACCAGTATAATGGATGTGCCACAAATGCTCTTACGGTTATTTTGTATTGCAGTCATAAATAGCTTTTTTTTTTTTTTTTTTTGCTTGGGCAAGACCCAGGAAAAATTATTCTCAGTTTAGAGTTGCCTGAAGACCAGACTGGAGGAAAGAACCATGCTGCAACATAGAAATGATAAGCCTTATAAAATGTTTTAAACTTTCTTCTGTAGTTCACACTAGTATGTTTGATGCCAAAATTATATGTGACTGAATTTTGGCCAAAGCTAACCATTTAATAGCTTTCCCCCTCTCTTACCTTCTTCCAGTTTACAGTTTGGGTACCATCTCCAGGCTTATGGGGTTACTATCACAAAGATCAATTTACACTTTTAATGAAAAAGTAGAAGGCTTTTAGTTCTGAAGCCCCTCTGTAGGGAAAAAAAAAACAACCATACATAACCAGTTCATGAGTTATCTGTTGAGTTAAAGAAAGCAGCCCTACAATGGCTTTTGTTCTACATGCAGACAGGACATGGATAAACTTAATTCCCTACATGAACGAATACAGCATTTTACAACTGAGTTTTGTAGGACCACTTAATTTCAGCAGCAATTGCACAGAGACAAAGAATATGCACTGACTTCCAGACAGTAACACCTCTTGACTAAAAACAATTTATTGGACACAAATATTGCAATGATATTTTTATCTTAAAGCTAGTACACACTCTTATTCCTACTAAATGTAAACAAAACAAAACAAACAAACAAAAAACCAACTGCATTTTCCTGTAATAGAGTTGTGTGAAAAATACAAAACCAAGTAAATAATAATTATGAACTGACAAGAAAAATAACAATGTTCTGCTTATATTTACAGATGACAGTCCTAAAACACTATCTTTAAATGATGCATCATACAGTATCTGATAGTTGTTGGATTTTTTTTCTTTGATTCCTGAGAATACAGAAAATATGGTTACATTTTGCTGAAAGCACATGCTGCTTTAATCTTCTATATGTAGTTTAAAAGAAATCAGTTTCATCCTGTAGCCTGATCCTCTTCTGCACCGGAGTATTGTTGGCCTAATAGCTGGTACTTCTAAAGAGCAATAAAAATGTGATTATAACATTACAAAAATGTGAATATAACATATTTTAGTAAAGAAAAGTTAGTCTTGGTTATAAGAACGAATGCTGTAAGGAAAATCTGTCAAGACAAATTGGAAAGATGCTGCTGATGTAAATTTTAGGCAACATAATACATGTGCAGAAACGCCACAGGAGACCACTGACAGCAAAAGCAGATGCCAAACTTAAATCTATCTTTGAATTGTTAAAAATTGATTAAAAAATAAGCTAAGAATCTGATCATTGGAAAAAAGCAAAATCTAAAATCTATCCATACTTCTTTTCTATCAGCAACACTAAATCTAAAATACTGTAAATAATTGTTACCACCTGAGAAAACACTAGTGACCCTCACAGTTTGCTGAATTAGTTTTTGTTCCAGACATGTATTTGAAAATTTTACTTACAAAGCAAATAACTTAAATAAGAAAGCCCTGGATGATGAATATTAGTGCATTTTCTATCTTTTAAAGTTCAAATTTGGCCACAGATTTGTTTAATTACATTTTGACCCTTTTACTGTGTGCATCAGTTTCAGCTAGTTCTCAGCATTCCCAACGATGATCCTTTGTTAAGCAGTAAAAAGACAGCTTACTGCTATTTTCAGTTAAGCCTTGAATTGTATTTTGAGTTGACTTGACAATGCTCTTTTCTACTCAACCATAAGCCCCTTTCTCCTTCATTTTGTGCCAGGCAGCCAATGATTTTCCTTCTTCCAATGGCCTGATTAATTCTGTCTGTAATTTATGTCCAGCCACCTGCACAGATATAGGATTGCATCTCAGGCAACTGAAGCCTGAAGGTCCTGAATGCTGGAGTATATTTTTGGTGGGCTTTCAGTGCTAACCTCTCCACCTTCATAGTCGAGAACTAAATTTTTGGTGAGCACTGAGAGAAAATCTTTTCCCAAACAGGTTTACATCCTGCTCAATTTAACAAAGAGATACAAGTTCAGCGAGACATGCCTGATGTTTAATAATTTCTACTACTTAATTTAGTTACTTTAGTTTAGTTTAGTCTTAAGAACATTACTAACCACTTGTGCTCTTGACAGGGATGAACTGTCCTCATCCAGTTCCAGCCTCATCTTCTGGGTAGCCAGGAGAAAGCTGAAAATGAATAACTGAAAATTTAATTGAAAACAACAGCTTAGGAGTAGAAAAGTCTCTATAAAAACCTGAGAGAAGATTCTGAACTTGTTAAGTTCAATATAAGAGAACATGCAAACATATAATTCAATATTCAACATTCACTTCTGGCTGTTTGCTCACAGGGACATAAAACTGATTTTTCTATCACATAGTTTTGTTTTCCAGCACATAACATCCAAGAAAAATGACCTGTTAAGTGACTATGTAGCTTAAATACCCATTTTCACATTCATTAATTAATGTGATAGCGTAGTCCTTTGCCCAGCATTCTTTATATGGTTTCTACAAATGTGCAGTACAATACTATATTAGTTTGGATTACTTTCTTTCCTCCTCATACTTGAAGAAATGTGTAATAAGAACTATATACAGCAATACTTTATTGCATGTAGCAAGCTAAAAGTAGCGGAATTCCCACCCTAGTCAGAGCAAGCCAGTAATTGCAGCATTAGCTTTGGCACAATAAAGAGGACATATAAGAGCTTTCCCTAAAAAATAATTCCTTGACAAGCATTTATCATGGTAATGATAGGAATGCAGAAATTTTTCTAATTTTTCAAGTCACTGAGTATCTTATGTCACAGTTACAGAGGTGCAAGTTGACATACATATTTCAGCTCACTGCCCATAGGGTATTGTTGATGTCATGAGGAAAAGGCAGGTGTTTTGCATTCTATCACTGAAACTGCTCTCAGTAAGTTGGTCCAGTTACAAATGTTCTTCAATGCCTATTTTGTTAATATTTCAGATTCATTACCAAGCATAATTTGTGATGTCTGCACACTCAAGAGAAATCCCAGGCAACATACTTTAGTTCTCAAGTTTTCTCTGATAATTTTCTTGGCTTATACTTCTTACAAAAACAATTAAACAGACACTAGCTCACCTCTGAGCCCTTTCTAGATCTCTGTTTTGCACACTTTCCTCTTTCCAATTGCCACCTCAGGATGCAACTTGCAATCTTATTGCAAGGGGCAGAAAAATATGTGTACATAATAATCCCCACTGCCTGTATCTGTGAACTGCAAAGAAATAGATAATGTCTGCATTATACAGATCCGTTCATATTTGATTTGAGAAATTATGTCAGTGATTCAGTGAAGAACTCAAGTCTTGTAGCACTCATAGCACTCATACAATTGCATACTGGAGGCAACATATCTCATCTGGACAAGATGCAACAAAGAGGTCTGGTCTACTTTGAAATCACTAGAGATCAGTATTTGAAAGAGAATCAAATGTTGAGCATTATGCCTAATACATTGGTTAGCTTGTCACTCTGATACTTCCAGATGCACACATACATGCGAGCACACAAAAACATGCACCCTTTCAGATTTCACATTTAAATACTGCTTTAAAAACACACAGCTCACCTTAAAGGCTAAATATTGTGGTTACTATGATTAATACAAAATTTTGATATTCTTCCAAATAAAAAAAGTTTATGTAGGAATGTAAAATTTTCCACTTTTCTTTTCATTCATAGTGCTTTGGAGCCAAAGGGGACAAATAGGTCATCCAGATTCATCTCCTGTATGTCACAGACCATTAGATTTCATTCAGTTACCCTTGTATTAAACTCAGTAACTTGTGTTTGAGTAAATCACAACTTGAATGTGGCTCCATCCAGGCATTTCCATCTCGATGGTGTGACAAGCCCCTTCCTCCATCCTTTGTGATTCCATATTTCCTATAGAAGGCTTCCTGCTGCCTGCAAGTTCCACTCCACAGTTATTCTCTCCATTAGCTCAGACTAAATTCAGAACTCCTTCTATTAGTTGCCTGGTCCAGAATTTTTATTTGAGTTAGTTCCTTTTACATATTCTGGTCCTCTATTCAGGTCTTTAACTTCTGCTCATGACAGACATACGCTTAAGCCATAGGCTTTGGATTCCAGTGTGCTTCAAGGTGATTTTACATTGATCTCCATTCCTCTGATCTCTTTCCTTGCCTATTCACTGAATATTTGTCTTTGTATCTTGGAGAAACATAGGGTAGCATAGGCACTAGATACCCTTATACTTTACATCTGTAAAAACAAAACCTTTGGTAATTAGTGGTTTGGTATTGAGCTAGTAATCCAGTGAAATCTGTATTGTGGGCATTCACTAGGACTCTGCAACAGTGTGTTACTGAACCAACGGACTTTCTTCCCACTACAAGACACAGAAGGAGGATGACTGACTGTTGAATGGCATTGTGTTTGCTTCTGCTTTCTATTCCCTGTTGCATGATTTTCTCCTTGCAACAAATGCCTATCACTTTGTTATCTCTGAATTTTTTGAAACATATTCACCACAGACAAGGCAAAGATTGATGATCTGGCTTGATCTGTTGTCCTTCTTGATGGCTGCAGCAGGTTGTGTACAAACCTGTCAAAGAGCCACCACAAAACATGTAGTGTTTCCCTCTCTTCATATATTGGTTGACAAGTTAATGATATCTACATGTATAAAGAACCCTGAAGCCACACTGCATAATCAATATAAAGCAAACATCATTTAGAAAGCTAAATGAAATACTCAGAGTCTGATTTTAGCATTTAAGGGAACAATAAGTCAAATTCAATTATCTGCTTTCCAGATGATAATTTCGCTTTTTACCTAAGAAGTCTCTATTAAGGCTGGCAAAAGCTCCTGTGTTAGTGGGTGAGTGAAGGAAGAGAGAAAAGCAAGGAAGGTATGACCTTATTTTACATTTTCTGACAAAAGCAGATAACACTGCTAGTTTGGAGAGAGCATCCCACAGGCCACCAAAGGTTCTTTCCTGAGATGAGCTGCAGCTTTTCTCTTTCAGAACATCTCACTTCTAATTTTATTATCTTGACAAAGCCCTGAGTGCTCATCATTGCTTGAGAGATGGAAGAGCTTCATGTTCACCACACTACAAAGAGTTATCACGAGGCTACCTGCTTCTAAAAAAGGAGATATGCTGAAGAGAGCTGTGAAGATAAGCTCCATATTGCTGGTGCTACAACTGTGTGTAAGGAAAGGAGGAAATCAGACTAGCACAGCACAGCCTAATGAAGGCACAATTTGCCTGCATAAAATGATAGACAACACTAAAATCATGTAGGACCAAGCTGAATCCTTGATCATAGCTTAGGTTAAATTGCTGTCCCTCCGATCTGTATACTTAACCAGCATATCACCAGCTCATGAATTCCTCACAAAATAACAGCATTCGAGGCTTCAAGTAATTAATAGTGGTAGATGCTGCTTCTGGAAAGACATTAAGTTCTGTGAAAAGATGGGAATGACAGATATTTTGTTATCTCCAAAGCATTAGGGTTATCTACGACATTTAGTGTCTACAGAGTATTTGAGATCACTGATACTAAGATGCCAGTAATGCCTCATCTTCTTTCACCCTTCTTTCAAAGACATGGGTGAGTTTGAGTTCTTCATCAAATTTTCATGATACCAAGACAAAGAAATTCAATGTCAAGTGCAAGATGTCGATACATTAGCTTGAGGCCTATGCTAAAGTGGCCACCTATGAAACCACAATCCTCCAATCCCCAGATTTGCTGTAGTCTTTAGCAATAGGACTAGGGGGAATGGCCTCAAGTGACAGCAGGGGAGGTTCACGTTGGATATTAGGAAAAATTTATTCTCTGAAAGAGTGGTCAAGTGCTTGAACGGGCTGCCCAGGGAGGTGGTGGAGTCACCGTCCCTGGAGGTGTTCAAGAAATGTTTAGATGTGGAAAATAGTGGGGAAATACTGGTGGTGGTTGGACTGGATGAGCTTAGAGATCTTTTCCAATCTTAGTTGTTCTATGATTCTATGTGCTTCATCGTTATTTTAGAAGATTTTGCCCTTACTAGATGGAGACAGTAGTTTTAAATGAATCCACAATTTACAGAGTTGCAACAATTTAAATATATAGTTGCATTAAAATGTATACAGCCATGGATTTACTGGAGACATACTATACTACCTCTTTTAATGCAGAAAAAAACATTTATTTATTTTTTATTTCTGACAGCACTATTTGTTCCTCTCATCATATGACCTGGTCAGAATATTCAGGACATCATTGCTGAGAAGAGCAATAAATGCGGTTGAACATTCCAATTTAAGAAGCAATTTATTCTGTTGTCTTTCTCCAATTACTGCCAAGATTCATTTACATTCAAAAATGTATATATATTTTTTTTCTCAGTTCCTTTTGGCACTTCTGTCTCTGAGTGCCAGCCAGCATCAGTCTCTGGCAGGGTGCTCTTGAACCATTCTCCAAAATAAACACAGCAGATGTCAGTCAGGTGTTTTTCTACCCATGTCCAACCACTCGCCAAGAAATACCGTTTTATTTTAGACTTATATCTTAATAATCTAACAAATTTGTCATCTAAATTAGATATGCTATCTGAATTGGAGGAATCATGAAATACGCATCCCAGGCATACAAAGGTGGCCAGCAGGGAGCGCAGCGACCCAGGACTGCGGCAAACAGGCCAGGCAAACAGGGCCTAGCGGTTCAGAAGGGCGCGGCGGACCACTTTGCACGGGCCGTTCACACGGGGCAGGCGAGCGTGGGCGCGCTGCTCTTATCATCCGGGGCCACGAGGGAAGAGCTCTCTATCAATACCAACATGGTGACCACCCAGCATGGCAGACAGACAGAGGGAGAAACGCAGATAGGGGGCCCACAACCTCTCTAGGCTGATGTGTGCACCCAACCCTTAGAAGGAATTAGAGAGCTGCCCAGACCCTCGGCTGCGGGGAGCTCCAGAACCTGGAAGTCCCTCTATGGCCTGAGGGAGGAGCAAGAGCGGGCGGGTGTAATGTGTGCTGGTGTGTCCTGCTCAACAAACTTCTTGAGCAGATGGCCAGGCTACAGGAAGAAATCACCAGGATGAGAGGCAACTGGGAATCAAAGAGGGAAGCGGATAGAAGGAGGTCTGAACTGACACATGCTGACTGGCAGTCCCCTCCTAAGTCCCTGGTTGGGGTAGAAGCTAAACCAGTTTCCCACCTGGAGGATAAAGGACATGATAACACCCAACATGAATTGGGATGGATCCTCATCTGCTTGGAGCAGAAGGAGGCATCTTCCCCCTTCTCCCATAGTCCCCCTGAGCAACTAATGCGAGGCTCTGGGGTTGAAAACAGAAGAGGGATTGGATAGCGGACAGAGCCCAAGAAGCAGCCAGCATATTAAGCAGGGCCAACCGAGGAGTCATATTAAAGCTAGCACCACCAAAAAAGGGAGAAGAGGCATAGTAATTGGGTCTTCTTGCTGGGAGGCACTGAGACCCCCATTTGCCATCCAGATAACCTCTCCAGAGAGGTTTGCTGTCTGCCAGGGGCACATGTCAGGTATTAAGATTCTACCACATTTGATAAAACAAGAAGACTACTATCCACTCATTTTCATTCAGATAGGGTCACAGGAGGCTGCAGCAAGGAAATTACAAAACATTAAAAGGAACTTTGCATCCCCTGGAAAGTCTCTGAAGGGGTCAGGAGCACAAGTAGTGTTCTCCTTTGTCCTCTCGACTCATGGCTGGGACCAGGAAAGAAGGAAGGAGAATGGGTCAGGTAAATTACTGCAGAGGGGATGGCGTCAGGATCAGCATTTTGCGTACTGTGATCCTTTGAGAGACCAGGTATGTGGGTGTCAGATGGAATGTGACTGAGCAGATGAGGCAAAAGTGTTCTGAGTAGCAAGCCACTGGGATTGATTATCAGAGCTTTAAACTAGATTCAATGGGGGAAGGGGATGAAGTTCCTTGTAGGGAACTAACCCTAACCCTAACCCTAACCCTTCCCCCAGCCAGGGAATGTTGTCATTTTAGAAAACTGAGGAAAGACTTCTCAACTGTCCCGTAGGATCTTGTGAGGACTCCTCAGAGAAGATAGCATTGCCAATAGCCCAGATGAAATCTTCTTCCATCCCTCTAAGGATACCTGCACCCTCTGCTTCCCTAACATTGCACACAGCATGGGAAATAAACAGGAAGAATTAGAGATCTGTGTGCAGTCACAAGGACATGATCTCATTCTGATCACGGAGACATGATGGCACAGCTCACACGACTGCAATGCTGTCATGGATTGCCATGTCCTCTTTAGGAAAGACAGGCTGGCAAGGTGAGGTGGTGGAATTGCTCTTTATGTAAGAGAGAAACTAGAATGTATCGAGCTCCACCTGGGGGTGAAAGATGAATGAATGGAGAGCTTGTGGGTAAGAATTAAGGAGTGGGCTAACATAGGTGACACTGTTGTGGATGTGTACTACAGGCCACTTGATCAGGAGGAGGAAGTTGAGGAGGCCTTCTAAAAACAACTGGAAGTAGCCTTGCAGTCTCAGGCACTGGTTCTTATGGGGGACTTTAATCATCCTGATATTTGTTGGATAATCAACACGGCCAGGCACACATCACTGTCCAGGAGGTTTCTGCAGTGCGTTAAAGATAACTTTCTGGTGCAGGTGGTGGTGGAGCTGACGAGGAAGGGTGTGCTACTTAACCTTGTTCTTACTAACAAGGAAGAGCTGGTTGGGGATGTGAAGGTTGAGGGCAGTTTGTGATGCAGTGATCGTGAAATAGTAGAGTTTAGGATCTTGTGTGGAAGAAGCTAAGCAATAAGTAGGATTGCTACCCTGGACTTCAGGAGAGCCTACTTTGCCCTGTTCAAAGACCTTCTTGGAGGTAACCCATGGGCTAGTGTGTGAGAAGGTAAGGGGGCCCATGAAAGCCTGTTATCACTTAAACACCTCTCCAAGCTCAAGATCAGTGCATCTCTAACAGTAACAAATCAGGGAAGGGTGGCATGAGGTCTGTATGGATGAGCAAGGTATTCATGGATAAACTAAAAGGAAAGAAGATGGTCCATGAGAATGTGGAAAAGTGCCTGTCTACTTAGGAAGAATGTAGGAATGTTGTCAGGGTCTGTAGGGATGCAATGAGAAAGGCTAAGGCCCTCTTGGAATTTAATCTGGCAAAGGAAGTAAAGGATAACAAGAAAGGTTTTTTAAGTACATCAACAGTAAAAGGAAGACTAGGCAAAGTGGGGCCCCCCTATTAAATGACACGGATGCCCTGGTAACAGGAGACACTGAGAAAGCAGAGATTCTGAATGCCTTCTTTGCTTCAGTCTTTACTACAAAGGGTGCCCCTCAAGAGTCCTAGATCCTGGAGGTAAGAGAGGAAGTCTGAGGAATGGAAGGCTTCCCTAGGGTTGAGGAGACGATGGTCAGAGAGCATCCAGCCAAAATCAATGCACACAAATCCATGGGCCCCATTGGAATGCACCCATGTATGCTGAGGGAACTGGCAGAGGTGACTGCTGAACCATTTTCTATTATCTTTGAAAGGTCTTGGCAAATGGGAGAGGCGCCTGAACACTGGAGGATAGCCAGTGTCATTCCAGTCTTCAAAAAGGGCAAGAAGGAGGATCCAGGAAGCTACAGGCCAGTCAGCCTCACCTCCATCCCTGGAAAGGTGATGGAACAACCTGTTCTGGATGCCATCGCCAACCATTGGAAGACAAGAAGGTTGTCAGGAGTAGTCAACATGGATTCACCAAGGGGAAATCATGCTCAGCCAGTATGGTAGCCTTCTGTGATGTCATCACTGGCTGGGTAGATGGAGGGGAGCAGTGGATGTTGTGTACTTTGACTTCAGCAAGGCATCTGACACAGCATCCTTCTTATTAAACTTAGAAAATAATAATAGGGATAGATGATGTGAGATGCTGAGCTGGATTGAGAACTGGCTGACTGGAAGAGCTCAGAGGGTTGTCTGCAGTTGCGCAGAGTCTGGTTGGAGGCCTGTAACTTGCAGTGTACCCCAGGGGTCAGTGCTGGGTCTGGTCTTGTTCAACATCTTCATCAGTGATGTGGATGAAGAGATAGAGTTCTACCTCAGGAAGTTTGTTGCTGACTGAAAGCTGGGAGGATTGGCTGACACTCTGGCAGGCTGTACTACCATTCAACAAGACCTGGACATACCAAAGAGTTGGACAGAGAGTAACCTGATGAGGTTTAACAAGAGCAAGAATAGAGTCTTGCATGTGAGGAGGAATAACCGCATACATCAGTACAGGTTAGGGGATAACCTGCTGGAGAGGAGCTTTTCCAAGAAGAACCTGAGTGTCCTGGTGGGCAACAGGTTGGCCATGATCCAGCAGTGTGACTTGTGGCCTAGAAGGCCAGTGGTATCCTGGGACGTGTTAAAAAGAGTTTGGCCAGCAGCTCGAAGGAAGTGATCCTCTCTATTCTGCCTTGGTGAGGCCACATTTAGAATACTGTGTCCAGTTCTGGGCTCCCGTAATTAAGAAAAGACAGGGATCTCTTAGAAGGAGTCCAAAAGAGGACCACAAAGATGATTAAGGAGCTTGGAGCATATCCTCTATGAGGAAAAGCTGAGTAACCTGAGTCTGCTCAGCCTGGGGAAAAGAAGACTGAGGGGGGATCTGATTAAGGTTTATAAACATCTAAAGGAAGGTGGGAGGCAAATGGATGAGGCCATCTAATTTGGTAAATTTGACTCTGTATCTGAGCTACCTGCATTCAAGCAGTCCTACCCAGTCCTCATTTTTCATGTTGAAGTGCTGAGCTCTCTAAATGCCATGGTTATGTGCCAGCATCTGTCTTATCAGGCTCATTATTTCTAAAAACATTTATAGACCCCACTGCATGGCAGTGCTGGCCTTACCTTTGCAGAGTTCAGAAGGATCTGAAGCTGCCAGCCTCTGAGAATACCCCACCCCCACCCCAACAGCTGAAGCAGAGCATCCTCCTCCTGAGTTACACTGAAGATGAGCAGAGTGTTCTCTCACAAAGGTCTCTTTGGCTGCTATTCAAAACAACGTGTTAATCTGCTCATGTTGCTGCTTCCTTGAAGTGATCTTAAGGTTATTTTATCTGTGCATAGACACTAGAGAGGAGAATAAGAGAGCCTAATGAATTATACTGATAGCTTGTCCTTTGTGGTTCATATATTCACAAAACAATATTTTTGCTTGCTAGTGCTGAGCTATTGTTGCATGCAATTGTTCACAGCAGTTAGGCTTGATCGCTGCAAGTTCAGCTTGCTGCTATCACAAGTTTCTCACTGTGCAAATGTAGCTGATTCACCAATATACAGGAAGACTTACCCCCTAGATTTTTGAACAGATATATGATAATCAGGTTTTCCCAGACTGTGTGCTATGCGTACTTGATTATCTTTATGCGCTGCATTGTGTACCAACAAACTATTATATGCTAATTTTCCACATTCTTCATCTAGAAATACATAACAGCCCGTGTTATTCAGGCTGGTTACACAGTATTTCAACATTATGTTCTGCAGTTTCTTAATATGCTTTTTTACGCATTTCTTGCACGGAGGGCAACAGTAGTTCCACAGCAAGTTTTACTTTATTTATTAGTCAGGACTGCTGAGAAACTAGTCTTTAGGCCCTGAGACACATAGTTCTCAGCAAGATTTGGGCCAGGTCACCACTGCTGTAGCATTAGCAAAAGTAACTTATGGACCCATCTATGCTCATGCCTGGGAACCTTCCAGCCACTAAAGCCACCTGGGACCAAATGACTTGAGTCTATGACAATGATATGCCTTCTCCTTGAAAACATGTTGACTGCATGCAAACTGCCTGTTGGAAACAGTCCCTAAATCATCCAACTCACCCACAGTACCTAGGGGTTGCTGGGAGGAGCATGACGTGGATGGCCTAGGTCTGTGCCAGGAACTGCTGAAGGAGTTTGCTGCCCTAGATGACTCTCCTGGTGTCTGGGAATGTTTTGAAGTATGCACAGATATGCCAGCCTAGGCATAACCACCAAGCATATATACAACAGGAGAAGAAGACAAGTCTCTCGTGTAGTGACTTGCTCTTGCCATCTAGGTCACCTATGATCTGATCTGATGGCTATAAAAGTCACTGACTAGATGGTTACTGACTCCAATGGACTTCAACTCCAGTGCAGGATTCTCTGGGATTTCAGATGTGTCTGGTTTGCATGCAAACGTAGACAGATAAATGTCAAAAAGTGGGCTTTTCAGAAATCATAAAAAGACAAAGCCCCTGCATTATATGTTATTTACACATATAAGTATTTCATATGTCAGCACAAGCATAGTAGTTAAACATTCAAAGGAAACATGTTTGTGACAGAACTTATTTTAGTACAATCTTTTTTCACCAGTAACTTTGTTCTTTAATTTACAGGTATGAGTCTACAGGATGATTTTCAAATGTGATCCTGGAGTTTTATATTGGATTTTTAGTGCAGTTTAAATGCCAAATCAAAGTTATCATGTTTAATTTACTTTATTCTCAGTGGTTTTGCTTAGATTTATGAATTACCTTGGATTAATTACTATATAGCATTCTGGTTTTATAGCGTAATAGGGTGTGTCTAAGTGCATTCCATTTTATGACTTGCTTTAGGGTATATTTTGGATGAACTATATAATATAAAATACATTTGGTGTTATGCTTTATATAATGCCAGAGAAAGCACAAAAAGTGTGTTTAAGTTTCTAGGTTTATGGGTTCCATGTCTGGAAAACTTTGGAGGACAAACCTTCTTATTTTCAGTTTTTCTCAAATTATTCTGAGTCTTTGCCATTTCCGATTTTCACAGTGACTGTTGAATTATTGAAACTTTTTGTCAATAATTATTTTCAGTCAGGACAAAATTAATAGTCCAGAGGGAATGATAGCATGAATATTGTAAATATAGGTGTCATGCTTTCTAACACTATCATTGAAAAATTCTAAAAAACATCTAAAGCAAAACTGATGTCCCCTGTCCTTGTATATGATCCACACAAGCGACTTAAATCCCGTGTTAGACTGAGGATTTCCCTTAGGAGGGATTCGAGTGAAATTTGAGTTACCTGGTACACTGCAGTTGTTAACATCTAGAACTTCTAATTACTAAAGTCCAAATGATAAGGCAGAGCATTCTGTATGAGTTGCCATGAAATGCTATTGACTGTGCTAGGTATTTTGTGTTCCCTGGCTTTTTTGGAAACTTTTAACTTCATGACATACCTCATCTCTTTCACTGTATTTGCATTAATATGCCTCTCCCTCCCTTTATGCTTCAGAGATAAAGGAGCATCCTTGTGCTGTCAGAATGAAGCAGACTGAAGAACCTATGAAGGTTAGGAACTTTCATTTTTATCTTCTTCATGATTCCCAGGCTTGCCTTTACTGTTACCAGAGCATCTATGTTTTAATATATTTATGACCCTGTAGTCAAAATACTACCTAAATTAAGCTCTTCACAAGCATCTAAATAGAAAGCTGCTGCCTTAGAGCTGCTGACCCTCCCATATACCCCAGTTTCGAACAGGTTGGTAAATGGGGAGCTTCCCTCCAAGGTAATGTTGGACATTCATGTTGGAGTCTACAACCACTGTCTGGGAAAACAGAAACCAAATTACTAAGTAAGAATTCCATTTACAAGTCCCTTACAAACAGGCTTAAAACTGAAAAGACACGAGTCACTAATTCTGTGTTAAACTAAAACTAGATTGTACTGACCTATTTAAGCTACTGTACCAACAAAGAAGTTTTCCATACAAATGTCACGAGATTGGCTTCAGCATCAGAAGTCTGACTAATGAATCACTAATGTGACGTAACAGCTGTTGATACCTTGTCTCATAACAAAGTACTACAAAAGTATTCATTTCTCAGAACTGATTCAAAGTGTTAAGAATGAATCATTCTAACAGTGAGATAAGATCCAGAATTTTATTCATTAAAGAACATGTGAAACAACTCAAATGATATTTTGTAGGCCAAAGGTAAAGCTAGCTAATGAGTTTCCTCATTTATTTTGGACACTGGAATCATTAAAATATCATTCTAAAATTTGTTGTTGATACTATACCCTGCTAATAATGTACTTCATATTAACAAGAATCTGTGCTTCGTGTTGAATAAACAGAGTAATTACACACTATGGTTTTTTTTGCAGCTCTCTTGAGATCCATCCGAGAGTACTGAGGGAGCTGGCGGAGGTGACAGCCAAGCTGCTTTCCATCATCTATCGGCGTTCCTGGTCAACTGGAGAGGTCCCAGAAGAGTGGAGACTTGCCAATGTGACTCCCATCTACAAGAAGGGTCGTAAGGAGGATCCAGGGAACTACAGGCCTTTCAGCCTGACCTTGGTGCCAGGGAAGGTTATGGAGAAGTTTGTCCTGAGGGAGATCACACAGCATTTGAAGGACAACTGGAGGATCAGGCCCAGCCAGCATGGGTTTGTGAAGGGCAGGTCCTACTTGACCAACCTGATCTTCTTCTATGATTGAGTGACCTGCCTGGTGGATGAGGGAGAGGCTGTTGATGTGATCTACCTAGACTTCAGCAAAGCCTTCAACACTGTCTCCCACAGTATTCTCCTGGAGAAGCTGGCATCCCGTGGCTTGGACAGGTACACCCTTTGCTGGGTAAGGAGCTGGCTGGAGGGCCAGGCCCAGAGAGTGGTGGTGAATGCAGCTGGCGACCGGTCACGAGTGGTGTTCCCCAGGGGTTGGTGCCGGGGCCTGTCCTCTTCAATATCTTTATCGATGACGTGGATGAGGGCATTGGAGCACCCTCAGTAACTTTGCAGATGACACCAAGCTGGCAGGAAGTGTCGATCTGCCTGGGGGTAGAGAGGCCCTACAGAGAGATCTGGACAGGCTGGATCTCTGGGCTGAAGCCAATGGGATGAGGTTCAACAAGACCAAGTGCGGGGTCCTGCATTTTGGCCGCAACAACCCCAGCCAAAGTGACAGGCTTGGGGCAGAGTGGCTGGAAGATTGTGTAGAGGAAACAGACCTAGGGATATTGGTCAATGCTTGGCTGAGCATGAGCCAGCGGTGTGCCCAGGTGGCCAAGAAGGCCAATGGCATCTTGGCTTGTATCAGAAATAGTGTTGCCAGTAGGAGCAAGGAATTAATTCTCCCTCTGTACTCAGCCCTGGTGAGGCCCCACCTTGAATACTGTGTCCAGTTTTGGGCCCCTCACTACAAGAAAGACATTGAGGCCCTGGAGCATGTTCAGAGAAGGGCGACAAAGCTGGTGAGGGGTCTGGAGCACAGGCCTTATGAGGAGCGGCTGAGGGAGCTGGGATTGTTCAGTCTGGAGAAGAGGAGGCTCAGGGGAGACCTCATCGCTCTCTATAACTACCTGAAGGGAGGTTGTAGTGAGCTGGAGGTTGACCTCTTCTCTCTTGTAACTAGTGATTGGTCAAGGGGGAATGGCCTCAAGTTGCACCAGGGGAGATTCAGGCTGGATGTTAGGAAATACTACTTTTCTGAAAGAGTGGTCAGGCGCTGGAATGGGCTGCCCAGGGAGGTGGTGGAGTCACTGTCCGTGGAGGTGTTCAAGAAACATTTAGATACAGTGTTGAGAGACATGGTTTAGTGGGGTTATTGGTGGTAGGTGGATGGTTGGACTGGATGATCTTGTAGGTCTTTTCCAGCCTAGCTAATTTTATGATTCTATGATTCTGTGATTCTCTCATCTTTCTTTTTGGGTATCCAAAAAAGTACACATACAACCTAGTGAATTTCAGCATCTAAAGGGAGAAATGCTTTTGGAGGATATTTGAAAATATCCTTAGATGTAGCTTTGCAATGTATGTAACTAAAAACTTTTGAAAATTCCATTTCAAGCATTTTTTCTATACAAATCAAGATCTGGAAGAGTATGAATAAGCAGAAACAGCATCTTGAAGGCATGTGGAGACTTGTAACTTCAACTAGTCAATTTGAAGAGAAATAGAAAAAAATACTCAAAGCAATAACAGTATTAAAAATCAGGTGTTTCTGAGTTTCCGGAATACTGGAATAGAAAAAGCAAAAGCATCTGTCAGCTATACATTTCCAGAGACTGAGACTCTTCAATTCTCTATTTCTAATGTGTCAGTTGTTTTCAAAGTATAATCTTCATTACCCTGGAATCTTTGCATAGACATTTGGTCTTAAATACTGCATGTACACTGATTATATACATGCAATATGTAAGAATGAACATCTGTATAAAGGCTGTGTGGCAATGAAGATTAAATGCTAACTTTATCTGTGAGCTTTTTGTAACTCCTACCAAATCTGCTTCCCACAAACCACAGGAGTTCACCACATAAGCAGATAGAAATGATGTTTGGAAAGGACAGGATGATGATTTCCAGTTCATAAGATTTTTATCCCGACACATTCATTCATCTGTTGCACATTTAACTGTCTGCTTTTAGCCACTTGGTAGAGTAATACTGAATTGAAAGAGCATTTCTTTCTAATAACAGCTTCATTCTGCACTGACATACAAGCAGTCACACCGTAATCTAAAGCAGTAGAAACAGAGTGTGAGTTCAGGAAGTCCAAACCAGAAGGATGGAGATTCTGCAGCAAAGACGCAGCTACCCAGGAATGATTAATGGGAGCACAAAGCCCAAATCCTATGGGAGAAAAGGAGAAGAGAAAGACAGAAAAGGTACTCCTCTTGGCATGGAATGTCTGTCTGCAAACCTACCTGGTGGCTGTGGAGGGCTTAGTTTCATATGTTTCTTTATCACATCACCAGACAGCATTCACTCAAGATTTAGTGTGCAGTCCTGGACTGGCCCAGTGATAAGTGAGTCTTAGTCGTATTTAAGAAAGAAACTAATGGGAAGAATATGAGGTATGTCTTTAAGTCTTGTGGACTAATTCAGTTAATGCAGTATGAGAAATCTTTAATTAAAAGAATTACTAGACAAATTGAATTACAATTAAAAAAAAAAAATTGTGTGGATATTTAAATCAAAGAATGCTTGGAAGTAATCTATCCTAGTTTGAATACTTTCAAAATGTTTTCAGACATTTAAGACGAATCTATAACTTCTGTTTTTATCAACACATACAGACATGCATGAACAATTACACGCCATAGTATTTAATTTGACAGAATTTATTCACAGACATCCTTCCTAGGATAGAACATTCAGAGGGCTTGAGCACTTCCCCTATAGGGACAAGCTGAGAGAGTTGGGGTCCATCAGCCTGAAGAAGAGAAGGTGCTGGGGGGACTTGAAGGGGGCCTACAGGAAAGCTGGGGAGGGACTTTTTATAAGGGCATGTAGCAACAGGATGAGGGGAAATGGCTCTAAATTGGAAAAGAGTAGATTTAGACTAGATATCAGGAAGAAAGTCTTTACTGTGAGAGTGGTGAAACACTGGAACAGGTTGCCCACAGAGGCTGTGGATGCCCCCTCCCTGGAAACATACAAAGCCAGACTGGATGGGGCTTTGAGCAACCTGGTCTAGTGGGAGGTGTCCTTGCCTATTACAGAGGGGATATAACTAGATGATCTTAAAGGTCCTTTCCAAGCTAAACTATTCTATGATTCTATGATCCTATGTTCCATTCAGATTGCATTCAGACTGATCACTTCCAGTAAGGAGTTCTGTAACAAGTTCCTGAAATGAGAATTCTTCACTTTCAGAGTCCATGATTCCAAGCTAGCGCTTTGTGCTAAAGCATCCAGGAAGGATGTGGCAGCTTAACTGGATCATGATGGATGCTGAAGGACGTGAGACTGCAAGAATGATTTATTTGGAGCTTTGCAGACCATTCCATAGCTGTTTGTTTTGATCTGAATATTCATGTATTTCTTAAACAGTTGTTACCTTGACTATAGCACTGTTTTCTGGGTAATGCACGTGATGTCAGTATTTCTGTTCATCAGCCCTCTTAAGTCTTAAACTGGACCATAAGTTACCTCTGTCTGAGATGCAGATAAGAGAGTCTTTACCTAGTAATAACAGATCCATAACGTATTAACACTTTACTTATCCCTGAGAAACTTATTTTCTGACTTTCTTAAACTGTGAGATTTTTGTTTCACTTTTGTTTGGGTTTTGGTTGCTTGTATTTTTTAGATTCATTTTGCCCTACCATCTAAAGTAGTCATTTAAAAATTACTCTGACAGTGTTTTTTATCTAATGAGCTGTAATACTGACCTTCAAACTGGAGAATTTGTGCAGTATGTTAAGGTTTTTAACCATATTTCTGTGTTAATAGCTTTATGTGTGTTTTGCTAATGTGTAGTGTGCAGTTGTAAACTTTAGGGAAAATCTTATATTCCCCAGGGAGAAAAATAAATGTAAATAAATCATAATCCCAGTTTCACTATGCAAAATCATATACAACATGTATACTTTCTACTGTCTTAACTGCCAAAACCATTGCCATACAACTTTGGCTGTCTGGAATAAACATTAACTGCAGCTAGGCATACTCAATAATTCCCCCCTGCAAAATCAATATAAGATCTTTGCCAAGACATAGTATCCCACAAAGTTGGCTTTGCCATATTTTCACCATTACTATGAAGTTCTGATTGCCTCATTAGAAAATGATGGCCACATGAAGAGCACTTTGTCAAGTGTCTTTATATTTCCCTGTCCTGTGTGTAGGTAGGTTGGTATGTCATCTACCCTTACATCACAGCCTATACATTATTGATACAATGCTCACAAGCAAGTGTGGTGAGATTCCTCTCATCTTCTATTTTCCTACATCACTTCTAATTGCTTTAAAAAAGTGGCCAGGGCTCCCATTATTGATCAAGGCCCATTAGGTTAGGAAATATTTGAAATATAATCTCACTTAGTGTCCAAAATTCAGTATTTTTCTTCTTTCTTTTCTGTAGTCTGGGCTATTTTCCTCCACCTGGCATGTGTACTGAGATACTCTACTTGCCAGGCATTTCTTATACACATAGCTAAATCACTAGTTTTTCAGGAATTTAAAGTGAAATATATATATCTGCATGAGGAAGTTTGGCTAAAAGGCTTTAAACCTTGTCACTTTGGTGTTCTTATTTTTTACCAGCTGGTTCTGGAAAGAAAAGTACTAGCTCTGCAAATAAACTGTTTTCAGAGTGAGGGATATGGATTTCATTTGTTTTTTTTAACATCATTGTCATAAAAACATTAGAATACATCATAAAAGCTTACCCATGTGAGTTTTGGAAACTCTTTTTTTTCCAAATTGAAATTTCCAAATCAATTCATTTTCCATTTTGATTATTTTTAAATATATATACTAAAAAATAGCAGTTATTCTATTTGTTTATATCTTTGCTTACCTGGTGTCTCTCAGGTACATTTTTTGCTGCCAAAGAACCTTGCTGAAATAATCTCTCTCTCTTTTTTGTTTTTCACCAGAGGTTTTCTTATTATGTCTCCCAAGATCTTCATCACGCACATGTTGTTTAAACTGGCTGGGGCTAAATCTGCAAAGAAGCAATGTGTTGAACGATTCTCAACAAAGATTTATCATCCAATGCTAACCTTATTGCTCTGTGAATCTTTATTATGTTTGGCAAAGAAACTGTAGTGAAGATCAGAATGATAAATACAGAAGATTATTAAGAATTTCTCAAATATCCAAAGAAACAGAACTGGGTTTAACATCTTGGGAAGTGCAGATTGGTTCTGGCAAGAACTGCCCATTGTATGCTAGGTACCTTCACTGATAGTCCAGAAGAGATTTCATCTCCAGACAGGACTCCAGAAATAGATATACCACAAAAGGGCAGGAACACTTCTGCCTTCAAACACACATTGGTACAGCTCTAGCTCTAATCTGTACTTTCTTCCAAGTAAAGGTTAAAACTCATCCCACAGTTGATTCTTGTTGCCAAGACACTTTCAACACAATGGACTCAAAAGCTGCACAATGTACTATGTTGGAAATCCTTGTTTACCTTCATCAAGTGTACCCCCAGGAGCACACTGGCAACAAGGCAATAGAGTATTTTTCTTTCCTTTCTCTTTTCCAAGTTCTTTCACTTCTCAAATCTAAGGCCCAATCTGCTTTCATTGTGAAGTTAGTCACATCGGTTTTGATGTAGATTATTTTTTAAAAGCTCATAAACTGGCAAAATAGGAACAACCTACCTTCTTTCTCAGAAAGGAAGCAGAAACTAAAACATCACTTCTTTGTACCAGGCTAATCTTTTTAAGGAAGGAGAAAAATAAGAATATTAGTCTGCAAAGCTATCACCTTCTCTGTCCTGCTGGTCCCTTCCTTACTTAATGTGTTCTCATGAGAGATCACCAGATTACCAGTAATTAATGGCAGGTTCCTTAACAATGCTTTATTTTCCCTTCCTCTGTCTCTTCACATGTTGTCATGATTACAAGTGCCTCAGGGTCAATCTGCACACACAGCTTTGTGTTTAGAAAGGCCCAAGTACCAAGTGCTACCAGAATCCAACTGTTATAGTCATTTTTATTGTTTTTGAGCAGCTCTGCAGGCTAGAAGGGATCAGAGGTTCTGTTTTTGGCTGGAAGTTCAGGATGGAAAACTCCACAGGTGG
This sequence comes from Numida meleagris, assembly GCF_002078875.1. Taxonomy (NCBI): domain Eukaryota; kingdom Metazoa; phylum Chordata; class Aves; order Galliformes; family Numididae; genus Numida; species Numida meleagris. Next base: position 16,249,729 of record NC_034438.1, read on the forward strand.
TCCACCAACCTGAACTTCTCTGAGCCAGGCATGTGCAACCCACGGCCCGGCCCAGATGGCACTGCAGCCCAGCTCTCATCCCACGCCACCTTCCCCTGCTGCCTCTGCGGTTATGCCTGCTGAGTGGCCCAGCCCGGTCCTGGGCACTGACCCACTGCTCCGCAGCAGCCAAACGTCAGGGCATGATGAGTGCTGCCTGAGCTGTAGCTGGGGCGCAGGGAGGGTGCAGGGCAGTGCAGCTCAAGGTATAGCAAATACTTGGGTGTGTTTTGATTTATCGGCTAAACACAGTCCTGTGAACAGCAGAAAATACACAGTCGTGCTTTCCATTTTAATAAAAGAATTTGAAAACAAGTTTCAGGATTGCAAAAAAAAAAATCACTTTTTTCAGTATATTTGTGACTCCATTTTCAGTTGGCATGAATACATTACCTGGAGATTTTCAAATAGGGCATATAGCATTGCAATCAGGCATTTGACTCAAAAATCTGACCATGTCTCTTTACTTTTATAAGCACTTCTCTTACAGAGAAAAGCATTCCTCCCTTCACGATCATGCCTTATTCATGTCATCGCTTTTTGGCAGTATGTACATTTGTGAACAACTGTTTTCAAGGATGAAGCAGAGGAGGAGTAAAATTTCATCAAAAATCTCTGATGAACACATGGAGAGCTCACTAAGAATTTCAGCCACTGCCATCAAAACAGTCTGACTCGTTAGTCTTACAAAAGCAGGGTCAAATATCCCACTAGTTCTGTGCTTTTGTTGCTCTCTCCTTTTTTTAAATAAAAAATATTAAAGATTAAAATAAGTTTTGTTGCTTATATACATGAACTATCTTATATATTTTATGAGGGCTACTCCAAAAGTAGTGCCTCCTACTTTATTATATTGGCCCACAGTATCAGAAGCAGGTGCTGGTGGTATGTCATTAGAGGTTGAACCTTCCCGCCAATATCCCATTACATGTTGTTGCCGTGTGACAGATGGCAGCAGAGGGGCAGTCTGACAGAATGGCGCCTGACAAGGAAGTGCGTATGAAGCAAAGGTGTGTCACTGAATTCCTCCATGTGGAAAAAAAAGGTGCCCAATGACATTCATCAACACTTGCTGAATGTTTCTGGAGCTCAGGCAGTGGATGTGAGCACAGTGAGGCAGTGGGTAGTGCATTGCAGCAGTGGTGACAGTGACAGTGCACCTCCGCTGGTGCAGATTTTTACGAGTGTGACATGCAGGCTCTTGTTCATTGCTGGCAAAAATGCCTAACTAATGGTGGTGACTATGTTGAAAAAGAGTGTTTTGTAGCTGAGATTTTGCTCTATCGAATAGTGTTGTTGTGCTCTTTGCATCAGCTATTGTTTCCATGGAAAAAAACAGGAGACATTATTTTCAGAGCAGCCTTGTTTCTTGGCCCAAGAAAGTTCCTGTGCACTCAGCGCGATCCAGATAAACCAAAAGGTTGAACACCCATGCTCTGATCCTTAGACCTCAGCCTGTCACCTGTGGAATCTGAATAGTTCAGCTTTGACTGCATTGCTGCGTTAAAGATATGTAGACAGATTCTGCTCTGAGACAAGGTAGAGTTTGAGGATTTTCAAAAAATATCCTGATATTTCACCTTGAAATGATACATTTTACCCATTTTGTAGTGCTATCTTGAGCATTGTCACCAGTATTTTCTCAGTTTAGCCACAGTTCACAGAATCACAGAATCATAGAGTGGTTTGTGTTGGAAGGGACCTCAAGGATCATCTAGTTCTAACCCCCCTGCTGTGGGCAGGGTTGCCAACCACTAGATCAGACAGCCCAGGAATCCATCCAGCCTGGCCTTGAACGCCTCTAGGAATGGAGTATCCACAGCTTCTCTGGGTAGCCTGTGCCAATGACTCACCACTCTCTGAGTGAAGAATTTCTTCCTAACTTCTAATGTAAACCTCCCCTCTTTCAGTTTAAATCCATTCTCCCTTGTTCTATCACTATCTACCTGTGAAAAAACTCGGTCCCCCTCCTGCTAGTAAGCTCCTTTCAAGTACTGGAAGATCACGGAGTCTTGTCTTCTGCAAGCGAAACAAGACCAACTCCTTCAACCTTTCATCATAGGAGAGGTGCTCCAGCCCTCTGATCATTTTTGTGGCCCTCCTCTGGACCCACTCTAACATCTCCATGTTGTTCTTGCACTGTGGACCCCAGACCAGGATGCAGTACTGCAGGTGTGGCATGACGAGGGCAGAGCAGAAGGGGATAATCATCTCCTTCTCCCTGCTGGCCACCTCTCTCTTGATGCAGCCAGGGATGCTGCTGGACATCTGGGCTGCAAGAGCACACTGCTGGCTCATGTTCAACCTCTCGTCCACCAGGACTCCCCAGTCCTTCTTGACAGGGCTGAATTTGGGTCCTCCAGCAAAGTCTGACAGCATGCGTCCTGACAGCAGAGAATTCCCAGAAATTTTGCCTGGATATTGATTGTTTTATTTTCTTTGATGTTTTAAACAATTGGGTACTGTATTACTGCTGTACTCTTGTACAATTACTACAACCTTCTAGTCAGTATATAGCTGCTTGAAAGGCCTGGTAAGCAATCTGGAAAAGGATAGTAGGGAACCTGAAATTATATTGAGTCTTAGAATGTATATTGAGTGCCTACAGCTCGATCTTGAAGTGTTACATACCAGAATTTATGTGACTTGGTGTCTTTCTGTAGCAGGACAAGTGTGGATTCAGCAGCCAGATGTGGTCATTCTTATTTGAAGATCATGGCCAAAATCCTCCCCATCAATCACAAAAACACCTTGTGGTTGTTTCACACTGATGGTCAACTAAACTCCACTACACCACTCTCTCACTCCTCCTCCTCAAACAGGAAAAAAAATTAAATAAAAGGAAATAAATTAAAGGAAATTAATTCAAGGAAAAAGAGAAAAAAAGAAAAGAAGAAAACAAAAAAAGCAGAGAGAAAGAACATAATTATTCTCTACTTCACATCAGCAAGTGATGTTCAGCTGTACCTTGAGAAGCTTATTTGGGAGGACAGACATTTTTATAACAAGAGCACCCTTCTTCCCTTTTCCCGTCTTTTATTGCTCAGTGTGGCATTGCATGGTGTGGGATATCCGTTTGGGTAGGGTCAGCTGCCCTGTCTATATCCCTTACCCCCCTCCTGCCCACCCCCAGCCTCTGGTTTTGGGGGCTGGAGAGAGCCTTGGCTCTCTGTGCCTGCACTGCTCAGCCACAGCCAAATATCGGTGCAATGTCAGTGCTGCTCCAGCTACAAGTGCAGAGCTCAGCGCTTCGTAGGCTGCTCTGGGAAAAGTGGACCCCATCTCAGCCAGACCTACTACACATGTAACTTGTAAACAATTATTAAAGCTTCATGATGTACAATGTGGTAGTAATAAATATGTACCATTATACTGCGAGAAGAACATGAAGCATTCAGACATCTGAGGGCTCTTCTCAGATATAGGTATTTATCTCCTGTGCTCAGTCTGCCTGCCTCTTGCTGGAACAATACTGAAGCAAAGACAACAAACAAAAGAGGAGGGATGCAGCTGCAGTAAAGCACAGTGTATCCAAGAGTCCCCCTCCTTCAGAAACCATCTTCAATATGGACTATGCCTTCTGTGGACTCAAACATCATATTGAACCCATTTTGATTTATGTTCCCTCCTTTCTTATGATTTGAAAACTTAGCATTTGTTTGGGAACATTTTCTGAGGACAATTAATTTTGAAAAGGAATACAAGTTTTCACTTTTCCGAAGAATACAACCACATAAATATCCTGGAACATATTTCAGTTCCTTATAACTTTTTTTGAACACTGTACCATCATGCAACTTTTTTGCATGCTGGCACATCTCTAGAGCTCCAATCTCTAAAATATAGACCTCTTTTGCTAGTGCTAGTGAGACTATTGACTACAGGGAACAACCTGTACCACATCTGTATTTATCATTTTCCACTATTAATTAAGCAAACATTCACCTATGAATAGTTTTGCATGTATTCCTGTTTTACAAAAAGAAAAAAAGGAGAAAGGAATTTTTTTAAGTATCAAAGTTTATTTTAGGGTTTAACTTTAGCAACAGCTTTAGCCTTGAAAAGTGGCATTTTTATGTATTTCCTTCTGTAGAACAGTAAAAAAAGAAACAAAATCACACATAATGTGATTAAGATTACTTGTAACAAAAATTACAGGGTGCTCTATGCTCAAGGGAAAAAAAAAGCTCTTGGTGCGTATGTGATGCAGCACTCGCATAGTTCAGTAACAACATGAGGCTGGTGAGCACCAGCCTGCGCTGAACTGCACACACTTCTTAGCCCAGCTTTTCTTCCAGCTTGAAACTCCACAGAGCTCAGAGGTTTCACAGTGGTTCGGTTTCATATTAGTCAAATCCAGCAGGTTTTGGCTGGCATGACTTTGAGCAAACACAAAAACCAAAATGAAGCTCAGGAGACTAGAAAGGAAATGTTTATGTCAAGCCCCAGCAAACCAAAACACGGCAATCTTGAAAAACTGTCTCTGTGAAATCCTTGCTGAGAACACAAGACCAGTTAAAAACATGATAAATCTTTTACAACCTGTTAATAAATGCATGATTCACAGTTGCTTTGTGGATTTGTGTGGACATCAAATTCCGTACAGAACAGTAATGTGCTGGCTATTGTACTTCTGGTTTTCCTCTTCTTACTCAACAGAAGGATGGCTCCAGTCTTATGCAAGAAGGACAATTTCCACCAAAAAAAAAAAAAAAAAGAAAAAAGCTTTCAGCATGACCTGTATTTCTGCATCTATTTTTTTCCTACTTGGTTTAGTTTAGTGAAACTGACTTTTCAGGAAATATCGTGTTTTCTATATCCAAGTGCAGTGAGCATTGTGACATCCAGTGTTTACCATGTTCAAGTGTACTGGGACTGTCCAGGCTTCAGCAAATATACATTGTGGTTAAAAACAAGAAAACTGATGTGGGCAGAAAAACAACTTGTGAAAGTTGAAGGAAGAGAAGAGGCTAAAGTAGAGAGAACAGGATGAATGAGAAGCAAAAAGGAAGGAAAAAAAAGCTTCTGATGAAAATTGAAAATTTTCTGATACTTTCTCATCTGCCTCAAATGAATAGTGTGAATGCACAATTCCAAAACCTTCTAAATGAATTCCATGCTAGTTTTCAATAACTGTGTTTTTAACGTTGCATTCTTTTTTTAGTTTACAGTGTTGAAGACTAAGACTGAGTCACTGTAGACAGAAATCTTATTTCCAGTTTGAAAGGAAAGTCGCAGACAATCAGTTCATAGAAAACCTGGCACCAATTATAAGAAGATAGGAATAAAAGGCACAACTGTTATTCAGCAATTAAAGAAAATAGGGCAGAAGTCTCTAGCAGATAATTTCTTGGTCTTTAGTTACAGTTATAGTTATTATATTTATCTGTGAAAGATGACACCAGGTAAAATATTTAAAAGACTCTTGCATTGACCAGGTGGTGATGCTGTGCAGAATCTCCATTTGTTTCCTTGAAGAAAGCTGAGTTTGGGTTTATTCCTTGTTAAACACAGCACTCTAGGCAGGTCCCATTCTGACCATTGTTATTTCGTTGGTGGAGGGCTTGAATCAGAAGCCAGTGCTCTAGTTCTTCAGATTACGACCCTGGCCTTTGCACAAGTCAACTTGTGGATGAATCAGAAGGTCTGCGCGGTCATCTAAATAGTACATGGAACCTATTGGAGAGATTAGCAAAACCCTGTTGGAAAGATTAGCATGATTACTGAGGACTGATTGCTGACTGAGAAATAATAAGAAAGACAGCTATGCAAAGTAGTAATAGTGTTTATAATGTGCACTGGTCACAGCCTACTCCTAAAGACTTGAAATTTAACAAATGCAGCCAAACCTTGCAATCCTGTATACGAGTTCCACACTTTTCAACAATTAATGTGAAAAAATGGTGGGGAAAAAAAGAGCACCAGTCATCTCAAAACATCATTAACTGATTCAGTTCTTACTGGCACTGTTGCAGAAGTGGTTCTATTAGAACAAATTTTGAAGAGCAGATGATAGTGACTCCATACATTGTCTGGTAGCACAAATTACATTTCCTCTTGGTCATGTGGACCTTCTGTCAAGGTTTAAATGCCTTTATACGGGTGTTTCTGAAATTGCATTTCACAGACAATCATGGCCACAATCAATCAAACAGTAAAAAGATTGGTAATTTTTTTCTGTTTATGGAGTGGAAAAGTAAGGAGGTCACTTCTCGGTACATCTAATAAGAAATGATTGTTCTCAACAAGAAATGCAGATCATGAACCTTTTAAAAGGTTCCCCTCACTGCAAGAAAGACATTGAGGCCATGGAGCGTGTTCAGAGGAGGGCGACAAAGCTGGTGAGGGGTCTCTGGAGCACAGGCCTTATGAAGAGCGGATGAGGGAGCTGGGATTGTTCAGTCTGGAGAAGAGGAGGCTCAGAGGAGACCGTATTGCTCTCTATAACTACCTGAAGGGAGGTTGTAGTGAGCTGGGGGTCGACATCTTCTCTCTTGTAACTAGTGATTGGTCGAGGGGGAATGGCCTCAAGTTGCACCAGGGGAGATTCAGGCTGGACATTAGGAAATACTACTTTTCTGAAAGAGTGGTCAGGTGCTGGAATGGGCTGCCCAGGGAGGTGGTGGAGTCACTGTCCGTGGAGGTGTTCAAGAAACATTTAGATACAGTGTTGAGAGACATGGTTTAGTGGGGTTATTGGTGGTAGGTGGATGGTTGGACTGGATGATCTTGTAGGTCTTTTCCAGCCTAGCTAATTCTATGATTCTATGATTCTGCTCTAAAATATTTGGGAATCTCTGTCTTCTAAGAGACCAGTAATACTGCTCCTTTGTAAATGCAGTATCAATTTTCTTTGCTTTTAAGGTAAATATTTAAATGTATTTGTGTCCTTGTGTATTGTATATACCTTTTATTTGAGTATACGTATACATATATGTGTGTGTGTGTATATACAGATACATGTATATGCAGATACAAATATATAACTGCAAATTGCTCCTTAGGAGTCAAAAGAATTAGTCACAAAGTTAAACACAGTCAACAGCTGAAGTATTTTGATAAATCCTCAGCCTTGCACAGTTGAAAGTATTGGTAATAAAATTATTTGGAGCCGGAAGTTCAGCTATAGCTGAAAGCAGAAAGTTTCAATTTTTTTTGTCCATCTTACATGGTATTTTTCTGGAGTTGGAAACTTCCAGTGAAAGCATAAAATTAATAAAGATATATAAGGTAGATTTTTGTTTTTATTTCCTAGCAGATCATAAGTTCCATATATATATTTCTATTTGCTTAGAAAAATACACTACTATGTATGTAGAACAAAATATAAGATTGCACTAAAGCTAAGCGTACATTTTTTTCATGGCAACCTGGATATTAAGTTCTCTGGACACATTTTGGAGAATATGCAACTAAACATTATTCTTCTTTGTTTATTGCATTCTGGATCACCAGATTGTTGTGAACTGTGTTAAATCTAGTTGGTGACTGATCACAATTGGTGCATCCCAGGGCTCAGCACTGGAGCCAGATACTGATGAGGGAATTGAGAGCAACATCAGTAAGTTTGCAGATAACATCAAGTTGGGTGGGACCTCAGGGTAGGAAGGCCCTGCAGAAGGGATCTGGATGAGTTGGATTGACGAGCTGCATCCAACTGTATTGCATTCAACAAGGCTAAATGCACTTGGGTCACAACAACCGCATGTAGAGGTACACAGGCTTGAGGAAGCATGGCTGGAAAGTTGCCCAGCAGGAAAGGACCAGAAGGTGTTAGTTGACAGATGGCTGAACATGAGCCAACAGTGTGCCAAGCTGACCAAGAACGTCAATGGCATCCTGGCCTGGGGTGGCCAGCAGGACTAGGGACATGACAATCCCTCTTTACGCAGTACTGGGAGACCTCATTGCTGTCCACAGTGACCTGAAAGGAGATTGTCTCAAGGTGGGTGTTTGCCTCTTTCCTCAGATGGCAAATGATAGAACATTAGGAAACAGCTTCAAATTGTGCTACTGGAGGCTTGGATTGGAAGAATTCATTCACAAAAAGAGTAGCTAGGCATTGCAGCAGGCTGCCCAGGGAAGGAGTAGAGTCACGGTCCCTGGAGGTTGTTTACGAGATGAATGTGTGGATGTGGCACTTAGGGACATGGATTAGCAGTGGATTAGTAGTGTTAGGTGCACAAATTGATGATCTTGAAGATCTTTTCCAACCTTAACAATTCTATGTGTAACAGCAAGCTACCAAATGGTGTTTTGTACTGTCCTGAAATAATATAAATTTATAAGGGTGATCTGTAGCAAAGTGCCCATAAGTATTTAACAGTCTGTCTAGATGGTTGTTCAGTTTCTCCTCATAGGTTGTGCTGGAACTGTAAACAGAAGGTAGCAGCAATAAGTAAACCTAATAAAACAAGAATGTTGAGAAGCCATGTGAAGGGCCCATTTAAACGAAATACTGTATGCACGGCTGAAGAACTAACTGCCTCTAGAAACATTATTCAACAAATATTCTAATACTTCAGAAATACTCTATGATCACCAGCTATTTTAGATGATTCCTGTAAGAGAGGAATTTACAAAGCACTGAATTCTAACAAATGGTTCTGAGAGACCTATTTGTTTCTTCAGACACCAAAATACCTTTGAAAATCTGACTTTAAGGAATCAATTAAAAAAAAAGAAGACGACGACTTTGATACCTTCCCAACCAAGTTAGGCATTCAGGTATAATGCACAGGTATCATGGGAGCTCATACAGGCCAGGCAGAAGACACTACATGTGTACATGCCCATGCCCAGCAAGTCCCAGGAGCAGACATTAGACAGACCATACAGGTCAACAGGAAACAAAAGTACCAGAAATGCAGTTTACAGAAGATACTCTGCTGGTCTGCCAGTAGGAAATAGTAAATACTTTACCCTGTGACTAGGGCAGTTCTATTCACAGTGGAACCTTATTCTTCAAGACTTTCTCCCAGACAGGTGCTTTCATCCATTTTCTTAAGGTGCTGGTAACAGCAATCACATTTGCACAATGCTTTAATAGCTAGATCTAAAACTCAGCTTGCTGTGAAGGAAATGGTTGAGCAGCTGTTGCTGCATAGACTTGGAAGGAGTCTAAGACCAAGAGACAGAGTACAAAAGAAAGCATGTTTCTGCAGTCCTATGCCTAGGAGGAAGCCATCAATTTTGACCTCTGCTCCTTGGCCTGTTTCTGTACTTGCCATTAAACAATCATTAGATTTGGTGCCGATGGGGAAAGAGTTAAGTGCTGAGTGAAAGCAGACACAGCTGACAAAGACAGAAATAGGAAGAGCAAAACAATGTAGGGTGTGTGTGTATGCATATGTGTAGGGGGGCATGGAGAGGATAGGGATGTGTATATGAGGGATTACTACCTGTGCTGGGACTGCTGTGGTGCTACTGGAGGCTGAATGCATGGGCTTTGTATCTTTGAACAAGAACTGAGTACAAAGAAGCAGTTGTGGAATGCACACTAAATTAAAAAATACCTTATTTTCCTGCTTGGAAAGTTGTTAGGTGGCCAGCTAGTAGAGAGAACAAGTAAGAGGCAAAAAGGAGTAACACATGCATACACAGGCATAGAGATATGTCCTGTAGAATGGAGTTTAGCACTACCTATGCCTCTCACTCAAAATGTGAACTGCTAACTAGATTAGATCAGAGAATGTTAGCCACGTCCAGTACAAAGTATGTTTTGTTTTGTTTGGTTTCTTTTAAAACAGAGGGAGAGGGAGCATAAGTTCAGGGAGGTAAGTGAAAGTTCAGGGAGATTTCTCCACATTCATGAAACCTGAGTTCATAGCTGAGTTACTGAGTCACATACAGATGAGGATCTTGCCTGGTCAGTTAAAAACAAAAAAAGTATTCCAGCCTCAGCCTCTTTTGCCTGTAGGTTCCTTGATGTTCAGTAGGTGTGGTTGGGTGAAGAAAAGCCAGACCAACACCAACAGCTGCATGGAATCTTTCCAGACTGAAAGGTGAATAATTAACTCTCTTATAACTGCAGACCCTCAGGGGGAGGTGAGTCACTAGCTCGATTAGAGTTATGTTATCTTGTAATGAACAATAAGAGGGAAATCTATACATGTCCTGACAGTTCCAGTGAGACATCAATGATCTGTGCCCCAAAAACCTCGGGAAGGGAGTTGATCAAAATGCACCTCTAAGAAAATAACTGATTTTGTACATACAGCCCATCAATGGTTCAAGAAGATCATTTTTATAGCCATATGAAATTTCCTGAGTATAATGCTGAAGATTAGACAAGAAGGAAAATAATGTGTTGGTTTTAGCTGGGAACGTCATGCCAGCATCTAAAATCAGATACAATCAGCGTGAGAATTAACTTATTTTTCTGCATCCAGTCATGCTAATACTGTTGTCTCTAGATGCTTAGGAGGGAGGGAGGGGTCCACAAAAGGCAAATATGAAAAATAAGCCTGCTGCTAGGTGACTTTAAAACATACTAATAGATTTTTTCCAAAGAATTTGAAGGTCCATGGGGAAATCTCCAGCAGTCTGCAAATACAGAAAGATTAAAGGCTGGTCTAAACTTGAAAAATCTTTGCATACATTAACTGCACCCACATAAGAAAAGCAGTAAAAATTGCTCTTCCCCATTTGGAAGTGAAAGAGGGCTAGAGCCCTTGGCTCCTGCTACTCCTGAGTGCACAAGGTAGTGCTCCTGCTCCTCCTGGAGCTGCAGCCAGTTCAAGATTTTCAGGGCTCTGGAGACCAGAAAAGTTCAGAAAGTTCTGGAGTTCAAAAAGTGGCTCATAGGGGTCACTTTTTACTAAATTTTGCAAAAGACAAGTGAAGTAGCTCCATATCTGCTCTTTCTTTCAACTAAAATGTTCTCAGCTTGATAGACCCAGTAAATGTTCGCCATCGGCCCCACATGAAAGCTACAGAGAGTCACCACCCACATTTGTCATTTCAGTACCCCATGCAGTCACATTTTGATGGAAGAAGCACTCTTAAATTTTTTACTTTCCTCCAGACAACTTAGAAGTAGTACAAAGTGAGTCAGATGGGGAGTTGTGTTTGCATCTTCTCAGTGGGGAATGAATTATGTGATATAAATAAATAAATAAATAAGATTTATGTGTAAAGAGAAGAAAGTGACCTCAGTGAATGAATGATGTTCTTTTAGAATTTTTGTAGTTATTTAAAGAAGAAAATGAGCTGGAAAGAATGCTTTAAATAATGCTGATTTCCAAGGAGCTATGGTCTCTCTATTATCTCAAAAAAAGAATAGGGTGTTTGCAAACAATACAGAATGAAACAGGTAATTCCATAGGAAAATGAATAAGGAAATAAATAGCCTAAAAGACAACAGCCTGAATCAAAACCACTCATCTGATCTTAATCCTCATTAGTGGGTATTAATTTTGATGAAAGTATTGCTGACTGATTAACAACTATAAAAGGGAAAATTTTCCCACACACTCCACAGAGACACCAATGTCTTAGCTAGGGTCAACAGACTGTCACTGGGCATGTTTTAATTATTGCTTTGTCATAATCATATGTTTGGTTCATTACTGCAGACGGTCTAGATATGCAACAGAAATCCTGTGATCAATTGCAATGTTTTGTTTGTTTGTTTGTTTTTCCCATGAAAATGAGAGTAGCCAGTGCTTAGAAAGGGAAGCCAGACAGATTCAAAAAAAAAATGAAAACTTGAGAGTAAAATAGAGTGCCAAAGACTTCTAGAACAGTTTTCCATCTTAAAACATATCAGAAGAGTAAATCAAGAAGCATCTAAGAAGCTTTCTGCTGTATTTTTTTGGAAGGAAGGAAGGAAGGAAGGAAGGAAGGAAGGAAGGAAGGAAGGAAGGAAGGAAGG